>NW_012236957.1:0-6975 GCF_000981445.1 Babesia bigemina
TGTAGAGTGGGTAAAGGGGCGATGTAGAGTGGATAAAGGAGCGATGTAGAGTGGATAAAGGAGCGATGTAGAGTTGATAAAGGAGCGATGTAGAGTGGGTTAAGGAGCGATGTAAAGTGGATAAAGGAGCGATGTGGAGTGGATAAAGGAGCGATGTAGAGTGGATAAAGGGGCGATGTAGAGTGGGTTATGGAGCGATGAAGAGTGGGTTAAGGAGCGATGTAGAGTGGATAAGGGAGCGATGTATAGTGGGTTAGGGAGTGATGTAGAGTGGATAAAGGGGCGATGTAGAGTGGGTAAAGGGGCGATGTAGAGTGGATAGAGGAGGGATGTGGAGTAGGTTAGGGAGCGATGTAGAGTGGATAAAGAGGCGATGTAGAGTGGATAAAGGGGCGATGTGGAGTGGGTAAGGGAGCGATGTAGAGTGGGTTAGGGAGCGATGTGGAGTGGGTTAGGGAGCGATGTAGAGTGGGTAAGGGGCGATGTGGAGTGGATAAAGGGGCGATGTAGAGTGGATTAGGGAGCGATGTAGAGTGGATAGAGGAGCGATGTAGAGTGGGTAAGGGGCGATGTAGAGTGGATAAAGGAGGGATGTAGAGTGGGTTAGGGAGCGATGTGGAGTGGATAAAGGAGCGATGTAGAGTGGATAAAGGAGCGATGTAGGGTGGGTTAAGGAGCGATGTGGAGTGGATTAGGGAGCGATGTAGAGTGGATAAAGGGGCGATGTAGAGTGGATAAAGGAGCGATGTAGAGTGGGTAAAGGGGCGATGTAGAGTGGGTTAGGGAGCGATGTAGAGTGGGTTAGGGAGCGATGTAGAGTGGGTTAGGGAGCGATGTAGAGTGGGTTAAGGAGCGATGTAGAGTGGGTTAGGGAGCGATGTAGAGTGGGTTAAAGGGCGATGTAGAGTGGATAATAATCACCACTTAGCTCACCATGTCATCGCTGCCGTAACCATGTCATCGCTGCCGTGTCCATGTCATCGCTGCCGTGTCCATGTCATCGCTGCCGTAACCATGTCATCGCTGCCGTAACTATGTCATCGCTGCTGTAACCATGTCATCGCTGCCGTGACCATGTCATCGCTGCCGTAACCATGTCACCGCTGCCGTGACCATGTCATCGCTACCGTAACCATGTCATCGCTGCCGTGGCCATCAACTTGGTCAGCACTTTGGTCAGCACGTTGGTCACCACATTGGTCAGCACTTTGGTCAGGTGCTTGGTCAGCACTTTGGTCATCACTTTGGTCAGCACATTGGTCAACACGTTGGTCAGCACTTTGGTCATGGCATTGGTCAGGTGCTTGGTCACCTCACTGCTCATGTGATTGGTCATCAGTGCAATCATTACTGTCTACAACATTAGGTGTCAGTTGTCAGTTAGGTGATCATGGTTATTCAGCTGCGCAGTAGATACCGCACCCTGTGGAACGGCCGGATGCGGAAGTAGATCATGACGCAGATGACGACAATGACGAGGGTGACGGGGGTGATGATGTAAGGGAGGGGATTAAAATTGGATGACGTAGAGTCATCGGTAGAAGATGCTCGAAGAGAGACGCTGTCAGAGAGCTGTTGAGTGGAGATTTGAGACAGAGCGCCGGGGGCAGAAGCAACAAACCGTTCACCGGTGGAAGTACGAACATAGACAGCAGGGCGTTTTGCCACACAACAGTAACATTGACAGCTGGTGTCACATTTTTGACATCTCGAATGATCGCACAGCCATGCTCCACTCATGCGCGAAATTCGGAAACTGGCACATAGACGACAATATTTGTTACATCCCCTACAACACCATGAACAGCATTTACAGTCACGCTTTGTACAGCTCTTGCCACACGTACACGGAGGAGTCCAATCACTCATCTTCCCACTCCCAGTCCCCTCAACCTGCAAACTTATCAATCACCTAGCAACGCACTCACCAACTGCAACACTTACACTGCCGCTCCCAGTCCCCTCAACCTGCGAACATATCAATTACCTAAGCAGCACTCACCAACTGCAACACGTACCACTGCCGCTCCCACTCCCCTCAACCTGCGAACATATCAATTACCTAAGCAGCACTCACCAACTGCAACACTACCACTGCCACTCCCAGTCCCCTCATGAACACGTACCCTCACCCCTGTGTCCCCCCAGCCCGGGCCACCGACACCCACGCTGCCCAGGATACCACAGCTGCGGCTGACGCGACGCATGTGACTAGCATCAACTGTCACTCTAAATTATTCACTATTCGCAACGCCATCAACATTGCGGCGACCCGTGCGCTCATCTCCCACAGTGCAGCAGCACCGTGCTACGAGCCGCGGTATCGGCGCCATGCTGGCGGAGCGCGTCGGCTACGTGCCTAAATGTGATATTAACAATCGCTACATTGCCGCCTATAAACGCTACTTAACCAGGCCAACGCGGATTACGCCACTCTGCCAGTGACTCGCAACACACGACTTAGGTCACCCGCCGCGGCCCTCACGACCGCCTACGTTAGCGACCAATCACCCAGCCTCACGTGACACTGACTCAATGGGCAACGCGGACACCTCTCACAGTCAACGCCCAACTCAACGCACCAGGCAATCAACGTGCTACAACACCTACCAAATCACGGTTCATCTGCCAGCTTTGCACGTTGCCTGGTTGCTAGGTTAGCACTTAGCATGGATGCTAGCTTAACACGTTGCCTGTGTGCTCGCTTAGCACTTTGCCTGTGTGCCAGCTTACCACGTTGCCTGGGTGCTAGCTTAGCACTTTGCTTGTGTGCCAGGTTAGCACTTTGCCTGGTTGCTAGGTCAACACGTTGCCTGGGTGCCAGCTTAGCACTTTGCCTGCGTGCTTGCTTAGCACTTTGCCTGGTTGCTACCTTACCACTTTGCCTGGGTGCTAGCTTACCACGTTGCCTGGGTGCTAGCTTAGCACTTTGCCTGGTTGCCAGCTTTGCACTCTGCCTGGTTGCTAGCTTACCACTTTGCCTGGGTGCTAGATCAACACATAGATTCATTGTTCAATCATCACATAATCTCAACGCTATCCAGTTCACAAAAAAATGCCGCTAGAGTAATTCGAGACATTAGACTACGTTTGTCGGTTAGGTGAGTAGGTGAGTTGTTAGGTGAGTTTATGTGAATTGCAGACGTGAATACAATTACGGCTGTAGATACGATATCTTGGCAAGCCTTCCGACTTGCGCTGCCGCCAACAATGATTGCGCCGTTATCTTGTGCGACGACGGTATCCTCAGGTGTGAGCGGATATGGAGCAGATCCAGTCTGCCAACCATTACGCAAAGGAGGTAGAAGAGGGATAGTGACCAGAGTGCGATGTTAAGCCAGATGAAGGGTGCGCGGATCGTGAAGATGAATTCGTCGCACTTTTGGAGGAGCGTTTTGAAGTAGTTGGAATTTAATAACGCTTTCAGTTGCGTGACGAAATTCGCGCAATTCTTTACGCTGTCCGTACGCATCAGAGCTTGCGCATCTCCTAATGTGAACCCGTATCTGTAGAATGTAGGCGCAACGCCACGACAGCCTACAATTGTGTTGCACTTACAGTTCGCTTCCTTACCATGGGAGCCCGGCTTACATGGGCATCCTCTGCAACAGAAGCTTCCGCAATCAATCTGTTGGAAGGCATCGAGCAATGCTTTCAGGTAACTGTAGAATGTCCACGGTAGATATATAGCCCATGACAAGTAAGTGTCGCTGTGCTTGTGAGCGAGGTAATTGTACGCATCGTGACACGTCGATTGGAGATACGGGCCGCACTGAACATCCAGACCTGAACACGTCGCGTTTCTCGATAAGCTGGCCAGATCGGTGTATGCAGCTACATGACCCTGAGCGCTATGAGAGCTACTGCTGCTGCCATATGCATCACGAAGTGTATTTGTGAACTTGCTGCGGCTCTCAATAAGCCTGATCGACAGTTTGTCAATGGATGTTTCGATGCATGATTGCAAGTCATTTTCCTTGGTCGACCCACCGTACTGCCAGTCCTTGACAAGTGACGAAGCAAAACTGAAATGCTCAGCCAAAGTAGACGGCGGCTTCGGTACGAGGCAGAGAACCGATGAAATTAAGCCGGTACCGAAGAAAGTATTTATCATGTCATATATATCCTTCCCCGTTTTCGCCGATCCGGAAAATCCCCTGAAGCCCATGGGTGTCAGGCAGGGCATTCCGGGCTTGTTCCGTGGACAATTGCTGCATACCGATCTACAGCCGATGGATGTCACGCGGTGGGGAAGGTGGCCGACCAAGCTATCGTTCAGGTAGGACTGAAGGGGCGAAGTTGGTCGGCACGTTGGTTTACCATTTGCTTGACAGTTTGCCTGGCACTTTGCTTCGTCGCTTGGGTGGTCGGTACATGGCCAATTACTTGGCGGTACACCCTTGCCGTACTGGCAGTTGGCCCAGCCGCTGTACTTATCATTCAAGACACACTGCGTCTGCAGGTACCTGAGAGCCGGCAAGAGCCTCCATAGCACGTCGAGCAGCATCTGGAAGCAATCTTCGCCGGATGACGGATATCTCAGCCTCAGAGAGTTATTGCATAAATCGCTGCCATACGTAGTGTCGGCGTCACCGTGCCCAGCTACGGTGGTGAGTATGCCGTACGATTTCGAGCAGACGTGGTCGATGGCCTTGATGACCTTGTTGAACGTGATGTCATATGGCTGCGCTTTTATGGGCGAATCACCTACTAAAGTGCCGGAGATCTCCCCGTCCGTTACTTGCTTGTCCGGATTCTCGAATAGCTCAGTGATTGTTGCGTGTCGCATGACCGAATTGGCAGCGGTATAAGGTAGACCGGTGAGCCATACGAGCATCTCGTATACGCTGCAAGGTGACTTGGATGAGGAGGAAGCGATGTGGCAGACCTCGTTGTACTCCTCGAAGTGATGGTAAATGCACTTGAGTATGTCGAAGATGTTAATGATATTTGTCAGTTTGTCTCTATTCTGTAGGCACGTTTTAAGGTGCTCGATTTTATCGGCATTCTTAATTCTGAATGTAAGGCTGTTAGCGATGTACTCCCCTGTAATTAGGGACGTATCGTGTAATTCGCCATTTTGCTTGCCGTCGTCCGATACTGTGAAGCCAAGCTCGGCAAAGTGTCTACCGACGTCCGTGGATTTGTTGATTTGCTGCTTGGTCAGAGACTTGCAATTGTGCTTCAATATGGTCAACGAACTCAGAAGCGTGCATAGCAAAGTGAGGAATACCTTCGCGCACTTCCGGCCGTGATCTGTCAGATGGGTTAGCTTCTTTGTCTGTCCGGCATCATCTGTCTTAGTCTCTTCCGTGCACAGTAAACCTTCAAACGTTACACTATCATATGCTGAGATGTAAACTTCTCTAAGTTCGTCAACGTATTTGCCGACACCGCTGACCATGACGTCCAAGACGGGTGTTGTTACGGTCGCGAAGTCTTGTGGTTTTAGGTCAACAAGTGCGCCAGAGATGCCATCGAGCAGCGCTGGAACATGGCAGTCAAACCTGCTATTGCGGCTAAGGTGAATGAGTAACTCGTTGAGTGCATCGTATATGGTCGACAACTTGCGGGGATAATCATGTGCAGGCGTGCCGGATGGATTCTTCTCTTTCTCGTAATCGTAGACCTTAAGCACCTGTTTGTTGACATATAGGTGGAGGTTATTGTAGAACTCTTTGAATTTCTGCGAAAGATTTGCGAATGCTGTTTTCTTATTGTCCGGTGAATCGACGGAATCAGATGCACGACTGCTAAGCTTGTTAATATTTTCTCCAGTAGTTTCACCTTCTGTAACTTCACCCTCGACAGCTTTCATGAACCCTTTGAAGCCAACCTTCAAATCCTCGTCGATGAGTTTAGGCAATGGTGACAGTTCGTCTTGCGCTTTGTCAGCGAAGGCCTGGAGCAGCGATTTTATGGAGTCGACGTACTGCTGACGGGCGTGGGAGGTGAGGGCTTTTTCGGCGTCTTTAATATCATTTTCGACCTGTTCCTTGAGTATCTTACTAAAGTGTTGTTCGGCTTGCTCGGCGAACTTTAGAAACTCTTCGGCGTCATGGATAGGGCCGACTTTGATTTCGTTGTGGAGGTCGTCGAGCTGACTGTAGATTTTCAGTATGCTGTTTTTAGCTTCTGTTGATTTTACGAAATACTCATTTTTCAGCTGAGTGAGAGACTTCTTAGCGTAATACGCGTTGTTGCCGACGGTGCTGCAGAGTTGCATGAGTAGGTTGGTAACCTGCGGAACCTGGATGTGGAGTTTTTGCAGTTCACTCTGGATATGCGCGAGGCCTTGGACGTCGGTGTGCTTCTCTTTTATATCGGAGGTGAGGTTAACAGTAGAAACTTGACCAAGCATACTTGTAATATCATTCAGGTAGTTGTTCACGCCGTTCTTCTGGCCATCACCCGGTGCTGGACCCGGATCCTTTTTTTCGCTGTCAATCAGCCCGGCGATTTCTTTGAGTTTGGAGGTGATTTGGGAGAAGGGGGCGGTGAAAGTATTTTGCTCATCTATTTCTGATCCAAGATTATTTTCTTTAAGCTTGTCCGTCACTTGCGTTTCAATATTACCGATCGCCTTGGGGAGGGAGCCTTCAGCGGAGGTGCCTTCTAGAGCACCACCCATTTTAGTTTGATCGACGTAACCGTTATACTGTTTAAACGTTGTTTTTGTTTCGAGCGTAACTTTGCTATCACTATCTGCGGGAAAATGTTTTTTTAGCTCTTCAGTCACCCCCGTGATCGAGGTGTCGACGGCGGTGGCGGCGCTTTCTTCGCCTGATCCCCTGGCGAGCGCTTGTCCCAATTTTTCTTCAAGCTGTTCAGCTGCATTGGACGCTGCAGCCAATTCATCAATTTTGGAATCAGTAATAAAGGTTTTTATCTCCGTCGCCGCTTTTTCGGTAGCCTGTTTGAGGGTGTCGACGATGATATGAATCGCACTTTCCAAATGATATTTGGCTGTCTCAT
>NW_012236958.1:0-7037 GCF_000981445.1 Babesia bigemina
CTACATCGCCCCTTTATCCACCTTACATCGCTCCCTAACCCACTCTACATCGCCCCTTAACCCACTCTACATCGCCCTTTTATCCACTCTACATCGCCCTTTTATCCACTCTACATCGCTCCCTAACCCACTCTACATCGCTCCCTAACCCACTCCTCATCGCTCCTTTATCCACTCTACATCGCTCCCTAACCCACTCTACATCGCTCCTTTATCCACTCCACATCGCCCCTTTATCCACTCTACATCGCCCCTTTACCCACTCCACATCGCCCCTTTACCCACTCTACATCGCTCGAATTACCTCGCCTTAATACCGCTATGACCTCTTTAGACCACAATAATAACTTGCTGATACTGACCATTCTCTCAGTGACGATGCTACTAGAAGAGCCTTGAATGACATTGACTCCAAGCTCATTAGCCTTGGTCACCTTGCTGGACAGCTTGGCGGATTTGTTGGTCAAAGTGAGAGTGTTAAGAAAGCCGTTGTGAAGGCTATTAAAGCTGTTTTCGACACTAATCCAGACCTTAAAAATGACCTAAAACATCTTTACTCTTCTCATGTTACTACCCTTTCTGAGTCTGTCAACTCTGCTGGCAAGGCTGATGGCACCGTTGAAATTGGTCAACTAAAGCAGAAAGTTGAAAATGAAATTAAGAATTTTACAGATCAATATAATAGCCTTAATGAACCTAATAACCTTCCTAATAACTCTCCTCCTTCCCCCTCGCCCTCTGCTGAGTCAGACAAATTGCAGTCCAAGTTGGAGGCTTTGAAGAAAGTGAAGGAGCTTTGTGGATTTTTGACTAATTCTAAAAATGCGTCAAATGACCCTAAAAACCTCTTAGATAATTTATGTGACGGCCTTCAGACTTTCCTCGGCTTCAACTCTGCTACGAAAGGCTACACTGGCGAGGGGATTGTGTACTCTGACTTGGACAGGCTGTGTGACGGGGTGATGGGATTTTTGAGTGGTGTTCTTGAGGCGGTGAAAGATGAAAATGAAGTGACAACTTATGATAAATACATACAGCCAGAGAGTAAAAGGCTTCAAAATGTACTAGACACCTTAAATAAAAATATTGGCACCGGGCGTGATGGGCTTGCGGCGTCTGTCGGCGCGGTGAAGGGGTGGTTGGGGAAATATAATTCACAAGTTGAGACATTGACTAAGAATGTTACTTCAAAATTAGGTACGTTAAGTACTAAATTATCATCTGATACAGGTGAATACTACAAGCAAGTTAACGACAAGAATGACCTGAGTGCGCAGTTGACGATGTGGACCGGGACGCTTGGACGTATCTCAAGTGATCTCCAAGACATACAAAACAAACAGATTAATATATTAGATAAGAGACTAAAAGCAGATGTTTTGCATGAAATTAAGCCGATTAATAAATCGGTTGAGTTTTTGCTTGAGTCGGGTAACAACAGTGAGTTCAAGGGAAAGGTGGAGCAGGCAGTTGCGAAATTCCGTGAGACCCGTAAAAGTGCTGATCAAGGAGTGGAAGAATGTGTTCAAAAGGTTACTGCAGGTTTGAACAAAAAGATTATGGAACTTCTACAGCAGCATACTGAAACCATCAAAAGCACCGAGTTGTACGTCATTGGCAAAATAGACGATGTGCTATCTAAAGCGGAGAAGCGAAGTATAACACACATGGAGGCACTCGATGCGGAGTATAAACATAAAATCAAGGAGGCGCACAGTGCCTTGGCAAATGCTCTGAAGACGCTTCAGAATGGCGCAACTAAAGCAAATGATTTGCATAATGCGATCGAAAAATTACAGGAGAAGTTTCATAAGTTGCAGGGTCACGAGTCAGGCATCGGTACAGTTGTCGATACGGAGAGGGATATTAAAGGCATGTTATTTAAATTTGTGGAGGAGGGAGAAAAGTTAAAGAAAACTATTGAAGAGAATATCAGGCAACCGTTGCATAAATGGCATGATGCCAATAAAGATAAGATGCCTGGTGGGCTTCATCAACTAGGGACTGACGTTGACACTAATATCACCACTTTTAGTTCGAATTATCCAGCAGTGCATAGTGCCCTGAAACAAATTAAAATGATAGTTCAGCCTATAGAAAACGTGTTGGCCGTCCGCATGAAAAATGTGCTGCCACAATCGGACCTTGAAGATTTGTTGGAGCAAGTAAGAATGGAATTGAAAGCATATGCCGGCGCACTTATTGTAGATATGGAGAGTCTCAGAGATAGTTTAGATAAAGAATTGAAAGGCTATATTAACAAATTGATGGGCGGTGGCGCGTATGCTGATATAGTGGCGAGATTCGTAAAAACTGTTTTGGACAGCGTTATCGACACAATGAGTACCAAGCAAGCAGACGAATCGCATATGGCAAAGCAATTAAAAACACAGCATTCGCAAATGACAATTCCACAAACTCAAATGAAGTTTGACGAGATTATGACACATTTCAGAGGCGTAGATGTACGAATTACGACTGCTATATCCAAACTGAGTGATAAAGTCAAATTACTTAATCATCATTCAAAATCTACGAACGAGAATGACCAACAGCTTTCACACCTCACAACAAACTTGCCAAAATCCATGGAACAGGTCAAGAACAAAATAACTGAGGTCATTCAATTGGTAAATAGCACCAACAGTGGTCTGGTAGGGGCAGTCGCCAGTGCTAAAAAGCTCATTGACGATTTCAACAATGATCGTAAGACCACTTTATCCAATAAATTCGAAGGTTTAAAATCGGAAATTAGAGCGTTAAGTATGGAATCCGTAAGAAGCGCACTTGACTCAGCCATTGCGGGTGTTAATAAGAAGCTTGAAGATCTGAAGAAGGTTCCTACTACTATAGAAGACGAAGGCAAATACAGTCTTGCTGTACGAAAAAGCAAATTAATTGAATATATCATTAATCTTAAATCTGACATCATAGGGACGATAACAGTGAATATGTCTGAAATAAAGGAGACACTCAACCGTTCCCTCATTAAGTCCGAGAAAGACGCTATCAATCACATCAGACAGCTTGCGGAAACGTATAAAAGGAAACTCGAGGATGGTATTAACGCGGTAGAACAACAGATTCAATTGATGTTTGCGGAACAACATAAAGCAGATCTGACGGCTCTACAAAAACTGATCGAGCATCAAAAAGCTGAAATTCAAAACATCATCGACAAGGACAGAGCCAGCGGTATCAAGTGCCTGCTCTGGTACATGAATCAAAATCACAATACACTTACGGAACTTACCGGCATACAAGAGTCAAAATGGGCAGCAGATAAAATTAGACATTACTTACATCCCCTCTTTACCTACATCATCTCCCAAACCAACCCCTCCTCCCAACTGGTCACCGACCTCCAAGCCCGCACTTACGCCCTCCTCACCCACCTCCACGCGAACAATCGCACCTTCACCTTCGACTCCGGTTTCCGCTCCCGCCTCCACAACCTGACCACCTATCTCTCCACGTTCAACCCCGCTGCCTTTGCGAACCCGCACCACCCGCAACTCCTGGACGCGCTGAAGGCAGGGATGCAAGGGCTGGTAGCGGAGATGCAGAAGGCGTATGTTAATAGGTATGACGGACATCCTGAGATGAAGTGGACGACACCGAACAAGGAGAAAGTTGACGAACCAACCGACGACGCTACGCGCTGCGCCAAGGTGTTTATGAGCTGCCTGCCGATGTGGGTGGAGGACCTCGGGGAGTTGAAGAGGAGGTGCCAGCATAGTTGGAGCAAGAAGGCTATACATCATAAAGATGAAATTGACAAAGAAAACCCCCTTGGTGAGTTCCTCAAGCAGTGCGGTTACCGTGTTCCTAGCAGTCAGAAGTCGCATCAGGACGGGGAGCTGCAGTGCAGACATACGTTCACTGGCAAACATATCGATGGAATTCTCGGTAAGATCATACAAATGTCGAATCTAGAACACGTTCCGCAGTGTAGATCACGGGAGAAAGAATGGAACTTTAATATCATGGATTTCATAGCATGCCTCTACAGTCACCTCGACGAGTATAACGAAGTATGTCATCTATCAACGTTATTCTCCAAAAGGCATCCGTGCAGTATATACGAAATACTCTGCTGGTTCTCAGGGCTCCCTCATAGTACCGTATATTCAGCGTTACCTGGCGGCATCACCAAGCTGCTTGATAAGCCTGAGAATCAACCGATAGATAGCGGTGACTCGGGAATTGAAATTGAGTTCGATGATGAAAACGCGTACTACCTGGATGCGCATCCACATAAGTTCACATATAAAGATATCTATGCTGTGATTGAACTAATTTGCTCCAAATCATACGACGTGTTGGCTAGAATCGCCGGCACAGGTGATGAGCACACCAGGTACGCCTGCGAATACGCAAACAATTCCCTCAAGCTGCATTACCCTAAGACGGCGGACGACTGCTTGCCAATGTTACTTGACATGTTACGTAGATTGCTCTCCGTGTTCCGATTCCTCGAATCCAAGTGTAGTTATTCGGCCGTGGAGTTCGGTTGGGCGGACTGCCAGTACGGTAAAAATGTGCCTACGACCAAATCGCATTGTAACGACAGATCAACGGAGGAAGTAACGTGCCAGGCAAAGTGTAAACCAAAGTGCCAACCAAACAGTCAACCAAACAGTCAACCAAATTGCCAGCCAACCTCTCCGTTGATGAGTTACTTAAATGACTGTTTGCCGGGTCACTTGCCTCATCAACTCACGAATGTCGGTTGTAAATCTGAATGTAAAACGTGCCCCGGTAATAAGCCTGGAATGCCCTGCTTAACCCCCCTTGGATTCAGAGGCTTCTCAGGGTCAATTAAAACGGGTGAACAATTATGCAGCATTATTAAAGAGATATTAGGCAACGGTATGATTGCGTGTCTATTCACCCTCGCACCCAGGCCTCCAACTAACTTGCCGGAGCACTTCCAGTTTGCAGTGTCACTTGCCAAGGGACTTAGTGCTTCAAAGCAGAGTAAGGTTGACGGCATTAAAACATTGGCAGACACCATCGCAGATTCAATTACCGATCGCTCCATCAATCTGTATGAAAATACGGATGAACTTATCGATCCGATTTGCAAAGCTTATGGTAATAAAGGTATAGAGCATCGCAACCAGAAGCGTGATGCAAAACATAACGTGTCGTGCATTTCACTGACCACTTCCTGCATCAATCAGGAGCATTGCGTCCCTTACCTATCTCCCCTGAGCTGTGACACTTATAATTACCTTGTCAACAAGCAATCGAACTCCTACCTATCATGGGCAGTTTACTTGCCGTGGACATTCCATAAATATCTTGCAAGTCTCCTCGACGCGTTTAAGGCTATAAGATGTGAAGACTGGGGATGCAGGAACTGCTTGCATACCGATATATGCAAGGGAGAGAGTCATGGTATGCTTAATCCAAAAGGACCTGAAGGAGGATGCCAATGCGCTTCTGTTGTACATTGCAACGGCGTATCGCCAACGTTATACCAATATGGTTTCACATTCAGGGATGCGCAAAATTTGATATCGTTGAACAGAAACTGCTTCAATATGCGAAGTCACCTGTACAATGTTGTTAACTCTGACTATTTCACTGACCTATTTAAACAATGCGACATGTTACTGTGGAGAATCAGAGAACCCTTCTCCTACCTTGTCTTGGCCCTCTGGCTCCTCTCTTTGTTGTACCTCCTCCACATCATGGTCATCCGCCTCGACGTGCTCCACATCAAATCGCATTTGCATAGTCCATCATCGCATCGCATCGCTGCTCAATCACTACTCGCCGCTGCACGTGTTAACAAACTGGGCAGGGTGTTTTATCTGCAACCATAATCGTACTCACGTGTTCACTATCTACACTCACCTAACATATCACCTACTCACCTAACCTATGAATTGTGCTTTAATGTGTTGTATCACTCATTAACCGTTGTATGTGATTGTGTAATGGTGACCAATGTGCTGACCAACGTGGTGACCAAGGTGCTGACCAATGTGCTGACCAAAGTGGTGACCAGAGTGGTGACCAATGCCATAACCAGAGTGCTGACCAATGTGCTGACCAAGGTGGTGACCAATGCCATGACCTAAGTGCTGACCTATGTGCTGACCAAAGCCATGACCAAAGTGCTGACCAATGCCATGACCAAAGTGCTGACCAAAGTGCTGACCAATGCCATGACCAAAGTGTTGACCAATGTGCTGCCCAAAGTGTTGCCCAAAGTGCTGACCAATGCCATGACCAAGGTGCTGACCAAGATGCTGACCAAGGTGCTGACCAAGGTGCTGACCAATGTGCTGACCAAGATGCTGACCAAGATGCTGACCAATGCTCTGACATGAGTGGTAACCAATGTGCTGACCAAGTTGATGGTCACGGCAGCGATGACATGGTCACGGCAGCGATGACATGGTTACGGCAGCGATGACATGGTCACGGCAGCGATGATTAGGTCACGGCAGCGATGACATGGTCACGGCAGCGATGAAATGGTCACGGCAGCGGTGACATGGACACAGTAGCGATGACATGGTTACTGCAGCGATGACAGTTGATGGTCACGGCAGCGATGACATGGTTACGGCAGCGATTACAGCAGACACGGCAGCGATGACATGTACACGGCGGCGATGACATGGTGACCTAAGTGGTGATTATCATCCACTCCACATCACCTCTTTACCCACTCTACATCGCCCCTTTACCTTCCTACATCGCCCCTTAACCCACTCTACATCGCCCCTTTACCCACTCTACATCGCTCCTTAACCCACTCTACATCGCCCCTTTGTCCACTCTACATCGCCCCTTTACCCACTCCACATCGCCCCTTTATCCACTCTACATCGCCCCTTAATCCACTCTACATCGCCCCTTATCCACTCTACATCGCCCCTTAATCCACTCTACATCGCTCCCTAACCCACCTTACATCGCTCCCTAACCCACCTTACATCGCTCCCTAACCCACTCCACATCGCTCCCTAACCCACTCCACATCGCTCCCTAACCCACCTTACATCGCCCCTTTACCC
>NW_012236959.1:0-7040 GCF_000981445.1 Babesia bigemina
CTCTACATCGCTCCCTAACCCGCTCTACATGGCTCCCTAACCCACTCTAGATCGCTCCTTCATCCACTCTACATCGCTCCCTAACCCACTCTTCATCGCTCCTTTATCCACTCTACATCGCTCCCTAATCCACTCTACATCGCCCCTTTATCCACTCTACATCGCTCCCTAACCCACTCTACATCGCCCCTTAATCCACTCTACATCGCTCCCTAACCCACTCTACATCGCTCCCTAATCCACTCTACATCGCCCCTTAACCCACTCTACATCGCCCCTTTATCCACTCTACATCGCTCCCTTATCCACTCTACATCGCTCCCTAACCCACTCTACATCGCTCCCTAATCCACTCTACATCGCCCCTTAACCCACTCTACATCGCCCCTTTATCCACTCTACATCGCTCCCTAATCCACTCTACATCGCCCCTTTACCCACTCTACATCGCTCCTTTACCCACTCTACATCGCCCCTTTATCCACTCTACATCGCTCCTTTGTCCACTCTACATCGCTCCTTTATCCACTCCACATCGCTCCTTTATCCACTCTACATCGCCGCTTAACCCACTCTACATCGCTCCCTAACCCACTCTACATCGTTCCCTTATCCACCCTACATCGCCCCTTTACCCACTCTACATCGCCCCTTTATCCACTCTACATCGCCCCTTAACCCACTCTACATCGCCCCTTTACCCACTCTACATCGCTCCCTTATCCACTCTAAATCGCTCCTTTACCCACTCTACATCGCTCCCTTACCCACTCTACATCCCTCGAATTACCTTGCCATAATACCGCTATGACCTTCTTACACCATTATAATAACTTGTGCCTTGTCACCCTTCACTTCCCTTCTGACTGAGTCCATCGACTGGTTGATCCAGGTTAGGTATGGGAATGGTGGTAGTGGTGATGGTCTTACCAAGTTGTCTCAAGCTTTGAAAAAGTTGATTGAGGAGGCTATAGGTAAAGCTTATGACTCTCTAAACAAGCAATACCCTCTCGCTAATGCTTCTTCTAATGTCGCCTCGTCTGGCGCCTCGGCTCCTTTGCCTGCTAAGCCTACTGTGTCTGCCAACTCGTCCCTTAGTGAGAAAATTAAAAATGAAATTGAACGTGTTAACAACATTAAAAAGTCTCTTGAAACTAAGCAAACTAGCCAAAATAATCCTCTAACTGAAGAAGATTCCAAGCGTTTATCTGACTGTCAGTCCAAGTTGTCTGCTTTGCAGACTGTGCATAAGCTTGCTGAATTTGCTGAATCACTTAATAAAACTAGTGAAAATAATAATATTTTAACACATTTGTGTGATGGCCTCGAAACCTTCCTCGGCTTTAACCCTGAGACAAAAGGCTACGACGGCAGTGGGACTGTCTACTCCGACTTGGACAGGCTGTGTGACGGGGTGATGGGATTTTTGAGTGGTGTGCTTGGTGCGGTGAAGGATGAAAATGAAGTGACAACTTATGATAATTACATCACTCCAGATGATAATAAGCTTCAAAAAGTACTAGAAGAGGTAAATAATAATATTGGCTCCGGGCGTACTGGGCTTGCGGCGTCTGTCGGCGCGGTGAAGGGGTGGTTGGAGGGGTATGGAGATAAGGTAAATGAACAAATTACAAAATTCAATGAACCTCTAGAAATAATCAAATTCGATATCAATAAACTCGAAAAAAATTTCGAAAACCAAAAAACAAAATCCCTCCAGGACCAACAAAAAGATTGGACAAACTGTGTTAGGCTGTACCACGAACAAACGAAGCTGGCCGATAAGGCGAGAAAAACATTAGACAAAGAGCTTAGTAAGAAGTTAGAAACGCCGGTGAAAGTAGTAGAAGAGGAGACGAAAATGTTGTATGGGTCGGCGAAAAACAATGACGTCATGAAGCAGGCCATGGCAGTGGACTGGGAGCTGTTGAATCAGAAAGAGAAGTTGGATGAGGCGATAGGAAGAGAAGCTGAAAAAATAAAGGAGACGCTGAGAAAACAAAAAGAGAGCATTGAGAACGAAATAGTTATGCAAAGTCAAAAACTAAAGAACGCATTTCATATGCAGTTTCGAAAGATCTTTCACGCAGTTAGTGAGATGAAACGTGAGAAATCCAAGCAATTTAGGAACATCGATGAGCGTGTGAAAAATGCGCAGAAATTAGTTGAAGAGTTTCAGATGAAATACAAAGAGCACATTACATTTTATTTTGATAATATTAAGAGTAAACTTAATGAGGTCTATGGTACCTTGTGCGCTCACAAACTTTTGCTCGTTGATTTGGTTACACAGGCTAAGGCATCGTTTGACAAAATCAAAAATGGTGTATGTAATAAAGAGCATGGCGGTGGGGAGTCAAGTATCGAAACGCATTGGCCGCAACTGAAAACGGAAATGAGGAAATTCGTGAGAGAACTCATACTCATTGAAAAACATGAGGAGGAAGAGGATGAGAAATTGCTTCCAAACGACGGATCGCTTCATGTGATAGAGAGCGGTACCATCAATTATGCTACAAAATTTGAGGAGAAGTTTAAGGCGGCTATGAAGAATATGGTGGATGGAATGTTAAAAGGGGGAGAAGCGGAAGGAAAAATTAGAGGCTACGCAATTGTTTCTGGAGTTCCGGGGAGCGGAGATAAAATAAGTGCTGTGAAAAAAGCTATAATAAATCAGATTTTAAAACTCGACGATAGTGTAGATAAGCCTGGGCGTGTTCCCGCTACCGCCGAAAAAACTTTGCAGAGTATCGCTAAGTATCTCGAGGAATACGCCGCACAAGTAGGAATGAAGATGACTAACATCGTTAGATTTATAGATCTCGTTGAAAAGGACCATGCGATGGCAAAACTCACACCAAAAGTCACGTTTAGATCCAGCGATACAAACCTTCATACCGCTTTCCAAAACATCCTCAGTATGGTGAAGAAAGCAATGGAAGACACTAAGGACGAAGTTACAAGATTCATCGAAGGGTCAAGTATTGGAAAGTTAAATCAAGCTATCACAAGTGTTGAAAAGTTTCGCAGTTACATGATAAGCACATTAAGGGATATCGATTTCGCGTTGAGCGGCGTAACCGGAGCCATCGGCGAGCTCAGTCCAATCTTGGAGAAGACAAAGCAAAAAGGATTAATTGAAACAAAAATCGATGACATTCAAACACACGTTGTTGAAAAGCTTAATGAATTTCAAAAAGACAAAGACGATAAAGGTGACGGAGAGATTAATAAAATTAAAAATCAGGCTGAGATCCTTATGGAAAAGTTAAAGGGGGAAATAAAGCAGAAACTCGAGTCAATTGAACATGCCGCTAAAAACGCAGGTGGCGTCTTAAATGATACCACTGCAGCACTCGACGCCGCATATGATAAGGCCTATAAAGCAGCAGGCGAAGCCGTCGACGCCTTAAAAAGCAACCTCACCGAAGCCGTACAAAACTCCTTCGCTGAGTCCCAACAAAAGGTTCAAGACGTCAAAAAAGTTTTGCTCACAGATGTCAGAAAGGCTTTTGAATCCGTCACAGAGCAAGTGCGCACCCTTTTCGCCGACTCTCACAAAGCCGACTTAAAGGCTCTGATGGACTTGCTGGATAGACAAAAATCCGCTATCGAAGACATCATCAACCTCGACAGAATTACAGGTCTCAAAGGCCTCCTAAACAAAATGAAAGACCATTTCGTCAAGAGAATCAACGACCACATGTCACCTCCCCCCGCCCAGCAGGTAGTTCCCGCCAAGTCACCGGAAAAAACAATGGCCCAAGTGGCGGAAGTTGTAGACAGGGCTTTCGGATTCCTGTTCTACAATTTGGAACGTCAATCCGATTTCACCTCCGACTTCGAGAAATTAAGGCCGTCCACCACCGCGCTCCATACTCTGCTCGAGAAGCTCGTTGGCTCCAAGCACTTTGACTACAAATTCAAGGAGAACTTGGAGAAGCTGAACGACCTGCTCAACCGCTTAATTCCGCATACATTCGGCGAGGGACAGGCTCCTTCAATTCTGGAGGCGCTGAGAAGAGGTCTCCCCGAAATGGTCAAGGAGCTAGACAAGGCGTACGTCTCGAGGTACTCGGGGCAGAGGATAACGTGGACCGAAACGAAGGAGGATCAAACTGAAGTGCCATCAGATAGAGCGATGATGTGCGCTAAAGCGTTGCTTAGTACAATTCCGACGCTCTTTGAATTGATGGAAATGAACGAAATGTGTATGTCAGAGACATGGTCTAAGAACGCCCTTTTCAAAACCACCAATAATAATCCTGTTGCAGCGTTACTGAAAAGACAGGGTTACGAGATTCCGTCATCCGATAATGAGGAGAACGGCGAGTTGAGATGCGGTCTGACATCTAAGGGAATTTGTACACTACTAGTCAAAGAGAATAAGCTGTGCAATTACATGGGCAAGAAAGAGGGCAGGATCTACGAACTGTGCGAGTATCTTAATCTCTACCACGAAGTCTGCCACCTCTCCAAATTCACAGCGAAAAGGCATCCATGTTCCGCTTATGAAATGCTTTGCTGGCTCAGTGGTTTGCCGCATAATCCCATGTACGCGCCATTACGTTTTGACGCTCTACCGCCGTTGATGCAGTCTGATAAACCAACTAAGGACAAGGATGACGACATCGACATCGATTTCGTTGACCACAAATCGCTTTACCTGGCTGCCTACCCACATGACGTCAGATACAACGCTTTGTGTGACGCCATAGATCACGTTTGTACTAAAGCCTACGACGTACTTTGCACTGTCCTCGGAACGGGAGACGCACATACCAAATATGCCTGCTACTACTCCAACAATTCGCTGGGTTTGACGTATCCTGCCAACGCCGAAGAATGTCTCCAGATGTTCGTCGACGTACTTAGCAGCTTGCTCGCTGTTTTCAGATACATAGAGAAGCGATGTAGTCTGTCCACTCAACATAACGGCTGGTCAAATTGCCTTTACGGCAGAGATATAATGTCGTCTAAATTCCAATGTAAGAACCACTTAAACAACACAACTGAGTGCCAACCAACTGACAAACCAACGACTCAAGCAAAGTGCCAACCAAATGGTGAACCAAAATGCCAACCTACGTCTCCACTTCAGTCCTACCTAAACGATTGTCTTACCGGGCACCTACCACACCACGTTACTTCTATCGGCTGCAAAGCCAAATGTACGACTTGTCCCTCTAATAAGCCCGGACAGCCGTGTCTGACTCCACTTGGATTTAGAGGATTCTCGGGATCCCCCAAAACGGGTAAGGAGCTTTGTCGAGCCATTCGTAGATTCCTTGATCATGACAGTATATCAGCTCTCGTATGCATTCTGCCTAAACCGCCATCGACCTTGCCACAGCACTTTGGATTTGTATTGTCTTTGGTCAGGGGCTGGGCTAATAGCGGCAAATTGGAAAACAAGCGGCATAACCAAAGTAGTTTCCAATCGACATTTGAATCGTCGGTCGACGACAAATCCATTTACTTGTATCCCCGTTCATCTGATCTAACGAGAGCTTTCACTAACGCATATGGTTCCCAGTCTGTAGTGCATGACTCCTGTAGGCACCCTCATCTTGTTAATTTCACAAGCTCTTCCATATGTAGCAACGCAGATAAGAAAGTAGATTGCGCGCCTTTCCTCGCCTCCCTATTCGATGATGCCTATTATTACATGGCTCTCAAGCAGGTAGATGCTTACCTATCGTGGGCTGTCTATCTTCCGTGGACATTCTGGAGATACCTCGCAACGTTGTACGATGAGTTTTGCAATATATCCTGTAATGATTGGGGATGCAGCAAATGTATGCACGGCGACAAATGTAAGCCAGGACAGCACGGCCTCGTCGATGACAAAACTCAAAAGCCACACTGCCAATGTCCTTCTATAGTTGGCTGTACAGGTGTGTCATCCACATTGCACAAATTCGGATTCACCTTTGACGATGCGAAGTTTTTGAACAGATTAACCAGTGCGAAAACGTGTACTGATTTCTGCAAACAGCTTCGTTCTGTACTCCATTCTGAGTATTTTGAGAAGCTGTTTGAAAAATGCGATGAGTTCCTCTGGAAAATCCGTGAACCATTCTCCTACCTTGTCTTGTCTCTCTGGCTCCTCTCTCTGTTCTACCTCCTCCACATCATGGTCATCCGCCTCGACCTGCTCCACATCAAATCGCATCTACATAGTCCCTCGTCACATCGTATCGCCGCTCAATCATTGTTGGCGGCAGCGCGTGTCGGCAAACTTGCCAAGATATCGTATCTACAACCGTAATTGTATTCACGTTTGTAACTCACAGTAACTCACGTAACAATTCACCTACTCACCTAACTTATGAATTGTGCTTTAATCTGTTGTATCACTCATTAATCGTTGTATGTGATTGTGTAGATGTTAATTAAAGTGTTGACCAAGATGCTGCCCAAAGTGTTGACCAATGTGCTGACCAAGGTGCTGACCAATGTGCTGACCAATGCCACGACCAACGTGCTGACCATAGTGCTGACCAATGCCATGACCAAAGTGCTGACCAACGTGCTGACCAACGTGCTGACCAAAACGCTGACCAATGTGTTGACCAATGTGTTGACCAAAGTGCTGACCAATGCCATGACCAACGTGCTGACCAACGTGCTGACCAAGGTGCTGACCAAAGCGCTGACCAATGCCATGACCAATGTGCTGACCAATCACCTGACGAAAGTGATGACCAAGCACCTGACCAACACCATGACCAAGGTGCTGACCAAAGTGGTGACTAATGTGCTGACCAAAGTGGTGACTAATGTGCTGACCTAGTGGCTGACCAAGGTGCTGACCAATGCCATGACCAAAGTGCTGACCAATGTGCTGACCTATGTGCTGACCAAAGTGTTGACCAAGGTGCTGACCAAAGCCATGACCAAGGTGCTGACCAATGCCATGACCAAAGTGCTGACCAATGTGCTGACCAATGCCATGACCAATGCCATGACCAAAGTGGTGACCAAGGTGCTGACCAAGGTGCTGACCAAGGTGCTGACCAAGCACCTGACCAAGTTGA
>NW_012236960.1:0-7077 GCF_000981445.1 Babesia bigemina
CTACATCGCCCCTTATCCACTCTACATCGCCCCTTTATCCACTCTACATCGCTCCTTAACCCACTCTACATCGCTCCCTAACCCACTCCACATCGCCCCTTAACCTCTTCTAATCGCTCCCTTATCCACCCTACATCGCTCCCTAACCCACTCTACATCGCCCCTTTCACCACCCTACATCGCCCCTTAACCCACTCTACATCGTCCCTTTACCCACTCTTCATCGCTCCCTAACCCACTCTACATCGCTCCCTAACCCACTCTACATCGCTCCCTAACCCACTCTACATCGCCTTTTTATCCACTCTACATCTCCCCTTATCCACTCTACATCGCTCCCTAATCCACTCTGCATCGCCCCTTAACCCACTCTACATCGCTCCCTTACCCACTCCACATCGCCCCTTTATCCACTCTACATCGCTCCCTAACCCACTCTACATCGCTCCCTAACCCACTCTACATCGCTCCTTTACCCACTCTACATCGCTCCCTAACCCACTCTACATCGCCCCTTTATCCACTCTACATCGCTCCTTTATCCACTCTACATCGCCCCTTATCCCACTCCACATCGCCCCTTATCCCACTCCACATCGCCCCTTTATCCACCCTACATCCCTCGAATTACCTCGCCATAATACCGCTATGACCTCTTTAAACCATAGCAATAACTTGTGCCTTGTCACCCTTCACTTCCCCTCTTCCACCTCTTGCCACTGCCCTGACCATGTGCCGCCTAGGTAGCTTGACAAGAAATTTGATGAAATTTAGAACCTTAAAAACACCTCAAATGATAACCCTACTAACATCCTTACTAACCTTTGTACCGGCCTTGAAACTTTCCTCGGCTTCAACAAAGAGTCCAAAGGCTACACTGGCCAGGGCATTGTCTTCTCCGACTTGGACAGGCTGTGTGACGGGGTGATGGGATTTTTGAGTGGTGTGCTTGAGGCGGTGAAAGATGAAAATGAAGTGACAACTTATGATAAAAATGATGATAATAACATTAATACAGTTATTAGCAAGGTAAATAAAAATATTGGCACCGGGCGTGAAGGGCTTGCGGAGTCTGTCGGCGCGGTGAAGGGGTGGTTGGAGGGGTATGGGAAGAAATTAGATGAGAAAATAAATGAAGTAAAAAATCCAATAAATGAAATTAAAAACAAAATTGAAGAACATATGAAAGAAATTGAGAATGAAAAAAGCGATCCACTTTTTAGGCAGATTGCGCGGTGGACTCAGCGAGCCGGGGACTATCATGCTAGAGTGGTGAGATCATCAAATGCGTTAATAAACGTCGACAGCACGCTAAATGGTAAGTTATCATCGAACATTGAAATGTTGAAACAGGCAACACAAACGTTTGAAGAGGCAGCGAAAAATGACGATCTTAACGTTTTGTATGACTTGGCGGGGACGAAGTGGACGGAAGTTACAGAATTTATATCATCACAATTTCAGCATTATTCCGCTAGCCTGCAGAAACATTTAAAACGTGAAATTGGAGAGTTGCATGACAAACAACGAAATTTTCGAAATTGTCAGTTTTCAGAGTTGTTCTCTTCCATTAACATTGAGATGTTGAACGCATTCAATACTGTGCAAAGAGGTATTGATGATCTATTGAGCAAGCACAACAGCGTTTTTGTTCCGCAAGTTGAACAGATTAAACAGAAGGCAAAAGACCTCCAAGAATTAGTAGTAAAGGAGAAAGGGATACTTAAAGCGCAAGTCAGAGATCTAGGTGCACAGATGGACGAACTTAGAGGAACTGGCGCAGCAGTTTTAGACATAGTGCCCAATAATGGTGTAGAGGATTTTGAAAAAGGTGACAAGGGTGATTGGGATTTGAAAAAATTCATACAAAGTCTTAAAGGAACGATTGTCAAGGAGATGAAGCAGCACGTTGGAAATGAAATTTTACATACTATTCAAGGCTTCACAAGCATCATTAAAGGTACAGATTCAGACAATTCCGGCCTTGTGGGAATAAAGACAAAAATTGTAGAACAATACGCCAGTGGCTTTAAAACAAATTTTAAGGATGTTGTGAAAGGGTGGATTGAAGATATACTAGACAATAATATTGTTGTTAGGAAGTACATTCAGCAGCATTTTAAAGAGAATTTGGCTGCAACGTCAACAAACATTATCGATCCTGGAACGAATTATATCGAGACCCAACACGCAGGAAATATTGCAGGTGCAATTGTCGAACAGCTAAAACAACTAGGCGTAAAAATGGTAGACGCCAAAGTTGGAGGTGGAAAGGGCGACGTTCAAAAATGTATTGATGCTGTATTTACGTGCATCAGCGACTTCGTAAATGACCTTAAAAAGCAACTTAACAACGTAAAAATTGATTACGCAAGTACTGCAGATGAGTTCGTTGACAAGATAGTCACCGCGATCGAGGATAAAATAGTAGTTAATCCGAAAGACGCCAGAATAAAATTTAACATGAAGCGAGCCGTTCATTCCATTCTATCTGCGCTTCAATCTGCAGCCAGTCAGGCACTGGATGACCTTGAGAACCTAGCCGGATACGAAGAATATGATGTAAGCGGTAATATGAAAGTGGGTGACAACGTTGACAAAACACTCAGTGCAGTTGAAGGGCTTTATGTGAGCCTTAAAGAAGCAATGGATGAAGCCAATGGCACGTCCCAAAACGAGGATCATGGTCTGGTCAGTAAGGTGAAAACGATGGACAAAAAGGTCAGTGAGCGGGCAGTCAACGACAAACTGAAAGATCTCATCCAAGAAGCAACCAAAAAAGGCATCACAGAACTCCAGAAAAAGGTTAATGTAATTGTCAGTGGTTCGCTAGATGGCGTTGTCAATAGTGAATTTACTGTTTTAAAACCTACACTTACGAAAATTAGAAATACTTTAGCAAAACTGCGAAACGAAGTTGAACGCGCGGATAAGTCTACGGGGTTGCCTAAAGGTGAGTCTACTCTCAATCAACAAGCAAATGAACTCCACTCCACAATCGAAGCATTTTTGAGAGTCAATGTTGGCCAAGGTGACGACCCTGCTGTAGGCAGCCTCTACAAGGATATGCAAAGCTTGCAGAGTAGTATTAAGAATCTTGGCGATCAAGTCAATAAAGTGATGGAGAAAGTCGAAAATGTTCAAAGTGAACTCGCCAGCTGCATTACAAAAGCCGAACATCTGCTAAGCGAAGCTCCTAAAGATATTGAAAAATGTTTCAAGGGACTGAATATCGCTGTTACAAAGAAAATTGATGCCGTCTTTGAAGAAATCCAACAAAAATCTAAGGACCTCTACACCGCAAGGAAAACTCAAGAAGTTACAGCTTTGCAGAAAATTGTTGACGACCAGTTCACCGACATTAAGCAAATTATCGACGCTGACAAAGACTTAGGCCTCAAGGGCTATCTATCAAAATTGCATGAACAATTCATGCCACCGCTTAGTTCTTTCACTCAACCTGCATCCCGTGCCCATCTACCCGAAAAGAAGCTTTCCGACTTTGCTCCAGTTGTCAAAAATAGCTTTCATGATTTCCTCCAAAACTTGCAATCACAAGGCGATTTGACAATCCTCCACGTTACTTTTGGAGATATTCTAAAAGCTCTCGAAACATTTCTTACTCCCCTGACCCACTTTAATCACTCCTTCACGACCCAGTTAGAGAGACTTACAGAAGAGGTCGAGAGGTTCCGTCACTTGCTGCTCGCCAACACCGCCCAGAGAGTGTCCTTGAGTCTCGTCCCAGGGTTGCGCGATTTCGTGAAGGAGTTGGAAAAGGCGTACGTGAGCGTGTATGATGGACATCCTGATCGTATTGACTTTGATAATTTGGTTAAGAAAACCGGACAAATAGTTGACTTAAGTGGGCCTGCCAGATGGATTACTGTGTCAACCCCGGATGGCACTAAGCTCGCCAAAATACTCCTGACGATTTTCAACTTTATTTACGAAGATCTTGATAAACTAAACAATAAGTGTGATGGGCCGTGGAGAGAATCGCATATATGTGAAATGGATGGAGACAATGATAATCGTCTCGGCCAATTCATGAAACGCTGTGGCTATAAGGTCGCAGGAAACAAGGATTCCAAGGAAGGGGAGTTAAACTTCCCATCGAGAAATTTTACAGGCAAAAACATTCATACTAACCTTAATGCTACGAAATTCGGCGACGGCCATGTTATTGCTCAACACCTTTCAAAATGTGAATCGAACGAAGAGGATGAAGAAGGCGAAAAAGTTAAAAAGCACAATTTCGATTTCTTTGACCTCCTCAATTGCCTGCTTAGTCATGTCAATGAGTACAACGAAGTATGTTATCTGTCCACTTTACAGGCACGAAGACAACCATGTTCCGTCTACGAAATGCTCGTATGGCTTTCGGGTCTCCCACATCATCCCGTATATACGGATATGAAAGATTTAACCACGCTTGGAATTATCGACGGTTTGAACAAGAATAGAGAGGAAGAATTGAGTGTATCGTTCGTCGACAACTCATCCCTTGAAGCCTATCCGGATAAGATCACGTACAACAGCGTACAAGGAGCCGTAACGGAGGTATGCTCCAAAGCGTATGACACCGTCGTCTGCATTGCTGGTACCGGAGACGCTCAGACAGTTTACGGCTGCGATTACTCCAACAATTCGTTCAACTTCTATTACCCGCAAGACGGTGAAGGCTGCCTTGACATGCTCCTCGACGTACTTCGTAGGCTCTTCCCTCCGCTTAAATTTCTGCGAAATCAGTGCAAGTACCGTTCCAATCATCTCGGTTGGCGAGATTGTCAGTACGGGATGGATGTTCCCACGGGCAAATCGCAGTGTACCGAGCACTCAAGGGACCAAGTAACGGACCAACCAAAGTGCCGACCAACGTGCCAGGCAAGCAGCAAAGTAAGCTGCCAACCAAATTCACCACTTATGTCCTATTTGAATGATTGCTTGCCCGGGCATTTACCGCATCACCTAACTAAAATTGGTTGCAGATACGAATGTGCGACTTGCCCATCCACCTCCAAGAAAGGAATGCCGTGCATGACTCCCCTTGGATTCAGAGGATTCTCTGGTAGCATAAAAACAGGCAAAGATATATGTGCCATACTCGATTCGTTCTTCAGCATCCGAAAAGTTGAGACGCTGTTCACTCTGCTGCCTAAGCCGCCGTCCAGTCTGCCAGAGCACTTTGGTTTCGCGTTGTCACTTGTTGGCGGCTGGTATGAATATAGTAACGAGGCCAAGAATGCTGTACAGAAAGCTTTCGAAGATTCCATTAAGACCGTTTCCATTCAGTTAGTTGACAAACCTAATGAGCTAACCGACGCTATAACTAACGCGTATGGTTCCGGTTATGCTAAGCATAACAACTGCCTGCATAACCACGTCAAGAATTTAACGACGGGGGATATATGTAAATACGATACCGCAAATGTAGATTGCGCTCCTTACATGTCTTCTCTGTGCGCTGATTCATATTATTATGTTGCCAAAGCGCATTCGGACACCTACTTGTCCTGGGCAGTTTACTTACCATGGAACTTCTGGACGTTGCTCAGCAATTTATACCAAGACTTCTGCAACATTATGTGCCAAGATTGGGGTTGCCGTAATTGCTTGAACAGTAGACAGTGCAAACGCGGACAACATGGTCTTACCGAGAAAGTTGACAAAAAGCCTGAAATCCCACACTGTAAATGCGATTCTATGGTTAAGTGCAAAGGTGTCGCACCTACATTCTACAGATATGGTTTCTCATTTGGCAACGTAATCGCATTGAATGCTGGTACGAAAAAGAGGCTGTGTTCGGACTTCTGCACATTGTTAGACAATATATTGAAATCAAAATATTTCGCTGACCTATTTGACAAGTGCGACGAATTCCTCTTCAAAATCCGCGCCCCCTTCATCTGGCTCAACGTAGCCCTGTGGCTCCTTTCCCTGCTCTACCTCCTCCACATCATGGTCATCCGCCTAGACCTGCTCCACATCAAATCGCATTTGCATAGTCCCTCATCACATCGCATAGCAGCTCAATCGCTACTCGCCGCTGCACGTGTTAACAAGCTTAACAGAGTGTTTTACCTGCAACCATAATCGTACTCACGTGTTTACTATCTACACTCACCTAGCATATCACCTACTCACCTAACTTATGAATTGTTGTTTAATCTGTTGTATCACTCATTAATCGTTGTTTGTGATTGTGTAGTAGTTAACTAAAGAGTTGACCAAGATGCTGCCAAAAGTGCTGACCAAACAGCTGACCAATGCCATGACCAACGTGCTGCCCAATGTGCTGACCAAAGTGGTGACCTATGTGCTGACCAAAGTGGTGACCTATGTGCTGACCAAAGTGGTGACCAAGTTGATGGTGACGGCAGCGATGACATGGTTACGGCAGCGGTGACATGGTTACGGCAGCGATGACATGGTGACGGCAGCGATGACATGTCTACGGCAGCGATGACATGGTCACGGCAGTTATGACATGGTTAAGGCAGCGATGACATGGTCACGGCAGCGATGACATGGTTAGGCAGCGATGGCATGGTCACGGCAGCGATGACATGGATCCGGCAGCGATGACATGGTCACGGCAGCGATGACATGGTCACGGCAGCGGTGACATGGTCACGGCAGCGATGACATGGTCACGGCAGCGATGACATGGTTACGGCAGCGATGACATGGTTACGGCAGCGATGACATGGTTACGGCAGCGATGACATGGACACGGCAGCGATGACATGGTGACCTAAGTGGTGATTATTATCCACTCTACATCGCCCCTCTACCCACTCCACATCGCCCCTTAATCCACTCTACATCGCTCCCTAACCCACTCTACATCGCTCCCTAACCCACTCCACATCGCTCCCTAACCCACTCTACATCGCCCCTTATCCACTCTACATCGCTCCTTTATCCACTCTACATCGCTCCTTTATCCACTCCACATCGCCCCTTTATCCACTCCACATCGCCCCTTTATCCACTCTACATCGCTCCCTAATCCACTCTACATCGCCCCTTAACCCACTCTACATCGCTCCTTAACCCACTCCACATCGCTCC
>NW_012236961.1:0-7162 GCF_000981445.1 Babesia bigemina
TAACCATGTCTTCGCTGCCGTGATTATGTCTTCGCTGCCGTGACCATGTCATCGCTGCCGTGTCCATGTCATCGCTGCCGTGTCCATGTCATCGCTGCCGTGATTATGTCTTCGCTGCCGTGACCATGTCATCGCTGCCGTGTCCATGTCATCGCTGCTGTGACCATGTCATCGCTGCCGTAACCATCAACTTGGTAAGGTGCTTGGTCATGGCATTGGTCAGCACCTTGGTCAACACATTGGTCATGGCATTGGTCAGCACATTGGTCAGCACATTGGTCACCACGTTGGTCACCACTTTGGTCAGCACCTTGGTCACCACTTTGGTCATGGCATTGGTCAGCACTTTGGTCATGGCATTGGTCAGCACATTGGTCAACACTTTGGTCAGCACCTTGGTCATCACGTTGGTCAGCACATTGGTCAGCACATTGGTCAGCACTTTGGTCGTGGCATTGGTCAGCACATTGGTCAGCACATTGGTCAGCACATTGGTCACCACGTTGGTCAGCACCTTGGTCACCACTTTGGTCATGGCATTGGTCAGCACTTTGGTCAACACATTGGTCATGGCATTGGTCAGCACATTGGTCAGCACATTGGTCACCACGTTGGTCACCACTTTGGTCAGCACCTTGGTCACCACTTTGGTCAGCACCTTGGTCACCACTTTGGTCATGGCATTGGTCAGCACTTTGGTCAACACATTGGTCATGGCATTGGTCAGCACATTGGTCAGCACATTGGTCACCACGTTGGTCACCACTTTGGTCAGCACCTTGGTCACCACTTTGGTCATGGCATTGGTCAGCACTTTGGTCATGGCATTGGTCAGCACATTGGTCAACACTTTGGTCAGCACCTTGGTCACCACGTTGGTCAGCACCTTGGTCAACACGTTGATCGTGGCATTGGTCAGGTGCTTGGTCAGCACCTTGGGCAGCACTTTGGTCATGGCATTGGTCAACACGTTGGTCATGGCATTGGTCAGCACATTGGTCACCACGTTGGTCATGGCATTGGTCAGGTGGTTGGTCACCACCTTGGTCAGCATCTTGGTCAGCATCTTGGTCACCACGTTACTCGTGGCTTTGGTCAGCACGTTGGTCAGCACTTTAGTTAACTATTACACAATCACATACAGCGGTTAATGTGTGATACAACAGATTAAAGCACAATTCATAAGTTAGGTGAGTAGGTGATATGCTAGGTGAGTGTAGACAGTAAACACGTGAGTACGATTATGGTTGCAGATAAAACACCCTGTTAAGCTTGTTAACGCGTCCAGCAGCAAGTAGTGATTGAGCAGCTATGCGATGCGATGAGGGTGAGTGCAAATGCGATTTGATGTGGAGGAGATCGAGCCGGATGACCATGATGTGGAGGAGGTACAACAAGGAGAGGAGCCAGAGGGCCATTACAAGGTAGGAGAAGGGTTCACGAATTCTCCACAGGAGCATGTCACATTCGTCGAATAATTTTGAGAAGTAATTGGAACGCGTGACCTTGAACAATAGCGTTTGGAAATCAAAACATTTCATGGCGGATTTGCGAGCATCCAGCGTCGGCGCGTCTTGGAATGCGAAACCATATCTGTACAATGTTGGCATGACACCACTACATTTGACCATTGAGGCGCACTGACATGTATTATCCAGTACACCATGTTCGCCCTTTTTACATTTGCCATTCAAGCAGCTTCTGCAACCCCAATCGTTGCAAAAGATGTCTTTAAAAGCGCCGAGGAGACTTTCAAGATACTTGTGGAAATTCCACGGGAGATATAAAACCCATGAGAGATATGCGTTGGAATGTTTGTTGGCCAAATACAAGTATGAATCGGCGCATAACGATTCAAGATATGGAGCGGAGTACTGGTTTTTGTTGCACGTGCTCGACGACGTAAGATCCATCAGATGACTGTCTTCGCACTTGGGTTCCTCAGCTGTGCAATGACTGTAAGCGTTGCTAACTGCATCCGTGAGTTCGGATGCGTTCTTATACAGATCGATTGATACGCCGTTGATTGACTTGTCGATGGAATCTTTCAGAGTCTGGGTGTCGTACTTGGAGCGACTAGTCCATCCAGTGACTAGCGACAAGGTGAAAGAGAAATGCTCGGGCAATGTTGACGGCGCTTTGGGAGCTAGGCAAAGGAAGGATGCGAGATAGGGGTTGCCGAAGAATTTGGCCAGCACGTTGCACAGGTCTCTCCCTGTCTTCATGCTACCGGAGAAACCCCTAAACCCGAGAGGCGTCAAGCAGGGCATCCCTGGCTTATTACTTGGACAGGTTTTGCATTCGTATCTACAGCCGATTGAAGTCAGCTGATGAGGCAGGCAACCGACGTGACAGTCGGATAGGTAACTCATTAATGGGGACTTTGGTTGGCAATTTGGTTGGCACTTTGACCTGTCGGTTGGATGCTCCTTGCAGGGCCACGTAGCTGGTTGCACGTCCCTACCGTAAGTGCACTGCAACCAACCGTTATGCGATGCGCCGACGGAACACTGTGTCTGCAAAAATCTGAGTGGCGGAAACAGTCTGCGGAGGATGTCCAGAAGCATGTCCAGGCAATCTTCGCCGGAAGCGGGGTACTTGAATTTAAATGAGTTATTGCACAGGTCGCTCCCATAGATGGTGTCCGCGTCTCCAGTGCCAGCGATACTAACGAGAAGATCGTACGATGATGAACAGAGAATCTCAAGCGCTTCATTAATGCCATACCACGTGATTTTCCTTGGATTAGCATCCAGGTATGAGGATTCGTGGTCAAGCAGTGAGATACCATCGACGTCTGCAAGCGCTTTGTTCGGGTTGTCAAGCAAGTTACCGATGCCGTCATGTAACAACGAGTGCTGTGCGACGCTGTATGGAAGGCCACTGAGCCAAATCAACATCTCATATGTAGAGCATGGTTGCCTCTTCGCGAAGTGAGTTGAGTAGTGGCACACTTCATTATACCTGTCTATGTGATTTAGAAGACAATCGAGAAGATCAGCGAACTTAAAGGATGCCTGTTTTTTCGGCTTACCTTCTTCAGTCAAATTCGATTCGCAAGCTGTAAGATGTGAAGTAATTTGACGGTCATCGATGTTTGCTGTCACTTTTGCAAGTATATCTGCACCCGTTATACTCCTCCTACATTGCGTTTCTCCGTCCTTCGAATTTTCATTTTGGGCGACCAGGTATCCACAGCGTTGTAGGAACAAACCAAGTGGGTTGTCTGTGTCACCTTGTGTTAAGCAAAGTTTCTTACTTCCCCAGTTGTCGTCACATTTATTTATCAATCTGATTATGTCTTCGTAAATAAAGTTGAAAATCGTCAGGAGTATTTTGGCGAGCTTGGTGCCATCCGGGGTTGAAACGGTAATCCATCTGGGAGGCCCATTCAAGTCAACTATTTGTCCGGTTCTCTGAACCAAATTATCGAAGTCAATATGATCAGAATGCCCATCATACACCCTCACGTACGCTTTATCCAACTCCTTCACGAACGCACGCGACCCTGGCACGAGACTCCTGGACACCCTCTGGGCGGTGTTGGCATACGTCTGCTGGGCGAAGTCGTCAATCTCGCTTTTTACCTTCGCCAGATTTTTGGTAAAAGTGTGGTCGTAGCGGGTGAGGGAGGTGAGCAGGGTGCTTAGAGCGTTGGAAATTGCGTTGACACGGCCCGTTAGTGGCAGCAGGTCGGGTTGCGTTCGCAAATCATCAAAGAAATTGGTGAAGCTGTTTTTGACAATTGGCGCCAAGTCGGAGAGCTTCTTTTCGGGTAGCTGGGGACGGGATGCAGGTTGAGTGAAATCACTAAACGGTGGTATGAATTTGCTGCGCAATTTTGATAAATAGCCTTTGAGGCTGAGGTCTTTGTCGTTCTCTATTATTTGCTTAATTTCAGTGAATTGGTCGTCAACGATTTTATAAAGGGCGGCGACTTCATTTTTCTTCCTCTCCGCATATACATCCTTGATTTGATTTTGCATATTGTGGAACGCTGCAGTTATGTCTGCATTAACCAAACGACGCAACTCATCGAATACAGATGTTGTCCTCTGAGGTGCAGCAATATATAATCGGTTCGCAAATCGCATACAATGTTGTAGCTCCGCCTGTACAGTTTCGACGTTTGTTCGTACTTTATTAACTTCTTCAACGAGCAATTTGATATTGTCTTTCAGTACTTTTAGGTCCTTGTGAACACTGCCATCTTTCGAATTGTTGTCGCCAACCTTATTTTGTAAGAAATCTTTTAAGTCATTCTCGAGTTGCGTTGTTTGCTTCATAAGCGTAGATGAACCCTGCACTGCAGCTGCAGGCGTATCTGTGGTCTCACCCACATTACGAAGACCTGCGAATTTATCTCGAATTCCATTAAGGTGATCCCTGATCATATCATCAATCTTCACCCACAAAGTATGTATGCCTTTAATCGCCGTATCTTTGAGAAGAGCGGTGAGTTGTTTGTTAGCCGCGTCGAACTTTTCGTCCATGGCCCTAACTTTATCGGCAATATGAGTGTTGTTGGTGGCGGTGTAACCTGTATTCGTTGCGACTTTCTGCGCCTGATCGAGACTCTCGTCAAGCGTCTGGATTCTCGGCTTCACATCTGATAGCGCCTTATCAATCTTGTCTCCGGGATGATTGGTTGTGAGTTGTTTGCCTAGATCTTCGACACTTGGTATGACCTGCGTTAGTTTCTTAATTTGAGACACATCGGCAAATCTTTTCAGTTCTTTAGCAACATGCTGGAAGGTATGTACTAAGCACTGCACTATTGTCCTAACGGCTGATTCTAGATTGCGTCTAAAATTTGCTTTCCCATCGTTTAGCCCTAGTTCCTTTTCAATGGCCAGCACTGCTGCCCCAATAGATGAATTTAACGTGTCATTTAGTGTATTACTAATTTGCTTTGCGAAACCGTCAAACTTTGCTGCAATATTATCCACATTTGCGTCTCTAAGATGCGTTTGTGCAACCATAGTAATTTCTGTATGAATATGCCCTGGGAGATGTCGCTCAATAGCTGATTTTATACTCTCAGCATTCTTTTGCTGCAGCTTACCCTGGCCCTGGTTAAGTGTGACATACTGACGAATTTTACTCCGAACAATGCTTTCATCGGTGTCCTCTAATATATTATGAATCCACTCCTTTACCACATCAGCTTCAAAGGCCTCCCTGCTAAAGCCCTCTGCATACTTCTTAACTCCGGCCACAATCACCTTCAGCGTTCCAGTCGCTGCACCACCTTCTTCACCGATCAAACCTCCAACACATCCTTCAATATCTTCTCTAATTGCATCCCAATTGTGATATATGCTGTTGTTTTCCGGTTCAGCGTCGCCTGGCAATGTTTTAGGTTCACCAATGCTGGCTTTAATTGTGCTAACCTCCTTTTTAATGGTAGGCAGAATTGCAGTTCCGACATGCTGTTTCATTTCGCTTACTATCTGGTCTTTCAGCTGCTGAATCTGCTTAGTCAAATTCCATATATCTTCACCTTGCTTTTGATAACTCTTCAAATGGTCTTTTGGTACCGCAATTTTTACTTGCCCTTCGAGCTTTATAAGCAAAATAATTTGCTGCCGCAGCTTCTCCACTTCCTCCTTAAGCGTTTGTTTCTCCCTCTCGACCAACGTCTTAACCTCAGACGCACTATGTATTATTTGCTGTAAACCGCCAACGATATCCCTTCCATACTTATCGATTATATCTTTAATACCCTGATCTACTACGTTTGAATACATCGTAAGATCGCCGATGGACTGAGCTAACGCTAAGAATTTCTTATCACGCAAAGCTGTTAATTTCTCACACAAGTTAAGAAGCTGTGTTTTTAGATAGTACTGGATCCATTTGCACTTTTCAACTGCAACGTTTTCAAACTGCGACAGCGCTTCACTTAACTTGCTTTCAGTGAAACGGAAAATTATTTTCAAATCTCTAACTTTTGCGTCCTCCTTGAACGTTCCCGTGGCCTGAACCAGCAATGAAATGTTACACTTTAACTTACCTGATAGCTGGGAGTCAAGATGCTTCATGTCCTTCTCCGCTGCTACGACGTGAAGTCTATACTGCTCGGCGCGTGCAGTCCAATTTTGAATCTGCGTGGAAAGGTCAGAGAGCTTTTCATTGTCAATATTGTCTTTGTGACGTGTCAAATCGTTCATTAAATGCGTAATATTGTCTGTTACTTTTTTTGTTTTTTCACCAACTTCACCCTCATACCCCTCCAACCACCCCTTCACCGCGGCGACAGCATCCACAAGCCCAGCACGCCCGGAGCCAATATTTTTAGATAATGTTTCTAGTACTTTTTCAAGCTTATTATTCTCAGGCATGTATTCATTGTATTTTTTAACTGCATCATCATCTTTCACCGCATCAAGCACACCACTCAAAAATCCCATCACTGCATCGCAAAGCCTATCCAGGTCAGAGTACACTATCCCAGTGCCGTCGTAGCCTTTGGACTCAGAGTTGAAGCCGAGGAATTTTTCGAGGCCAGAGCAGAGGTTAGTAAGGATGTTAGTAGGGTTGTTATTTGAGGTATTTTTAGAGTTTTAAATTTTGTCAAATTTCTTGTCAAGCTCCCTGGGAGGCACATGGTCAGGGCAGTGGCAAGCGGTGGAAGAGGGGAAGTGAAGGGTGACAAGGCAGGAGTTATTAGGATGGTTTATAGAGGTCATAGCGGTATTATGGCGAGGTAATTCAAGGGGTGTAGAGTGGATAAAGGGGCGATGTAGAGTGGGTTAAGGGGCGATGTAGAGTGGGTTAAGGGGCGATGTAGAATGGGTTAGGGAGCGATGTGGAGTGGGTTAGGGAGCGATGTAGAGTGGGTTAGGGAGTGATGTAGAGTGGGTTAGGGAGCGATGTAGAGTGGATAAGGGGCGATGTAGAGTGGGTAAAGGGGCGATGTAGAGTTGGTTAGGGAGCGATGTAGAGTGGATTAAGGGGCGATGTGGAGTGGGTTAGGGAGCGATGGAGAGTGGGTTAGGGAGCGATGTAGAGTGGATAAAGGGGCGATGTAGGGTGGGTTAGGGAGCGATGTAGAGTGGATAAAGGGGCGATGTAGAGTTGATAAGGGGCGATGTAGAGTGGATAAGGACCGATGTGGAGTGGGTTAAGGGGCGATGTAGAGTGGATAAAGGGGCGATGT
>NW_012236962.1:0-7175 GCF_000981445.1 Babesia bigemina
TGTCATCGCTGCCGTAACCATGTCATCGCTGCCGTGTCCATGACATCGCTGCCGTGACCATGTCATCGCTGCCGTGACCATGTCATCGCTGCCGTAACCATGTCATCGCTGCCGTGTCCATGTCATCGCTGCGGTAACCATGTCATGTCATCGCTGCCGTGACCATGTCATCGCTGCCGTGACCATCAACTTGGTCAACACGTTGGTCACCACTTTGGGCAGCATCTTGGTCAACACTTTGGGCAGCATCTTGGTCAACACGTTGGTCAGCACTTTGGTCATGGCATTGGTCAACACATTGGACAGAATCTTGATCAGCATCTTGGTCAGCACATTGGTCAACACGTTAGTCAACACTTTGGTCACCACTTTGGTCATGGCATTGGTCAGCACTTTGGTCATCACGTTGGTCATGGCATTGATCAACACCTTGGTCAGCACTTTGGTCACCACGTTGGTCAGGTGCTTGGTCACCACTTTGGTCATGGCATTGGTCAGCACATTGGTCACCACTTTGGTCAGCACTTTGGTCATGGCATTGTTCACCACTTTGGTCAACACGTTGGTCATGGCATTGGTCAGCACATTGGTCAACACTTTGGGCAGCATCTTGGTCAACACCTTGGTCAGCACATTGGTCAGCACGTTGGTCAGCACATTGGTCATCACGTTGGTCATGGCATTGGTCAGCACATTGGTCACCACTTTGGGCAGCATCTTGGTCAACACCTTGGTCAGCACTTTGGTCATGGCATTGTTCACCACTTTGGTCAACACGTTGGTCAGCACCTTGGTCAACACGTTGGTCAGCACATTGGTCATGGCATTGGTCAGCTACTAGATCACCACATCAGTTAACTACTACACAATCACATACAACGATTAATGAGTGATGCAACAGATTAAAGCACAATTCATAATTTAGGTGAGTAGGTGATGCTAGGTGAGTGTAGATAGTAAACACGTGAGTACGATTATGGCTGCAGGTACGATATCTTGCCAAGTCTGCCAACACGCGCAGCAGCAAGTAGTGATTGCGCAGCAATCCTATGACTCGAGGGACTATGTAGATGCGATTTGATATGGAGCAGATCGAGGCGGATGACCATGATGTGGAGGAGGTACAACAGAGAGAGGAGCCAGAGGGCGACGTTGAGCCAGATGAAGGGGGCGCGGATGGCAAAAAAGAAATTGTCAATAGTCTTGAAAAAGTAGTCGAATTGTGAGGAATTGAGTAATTGCTTTAACTTGCTGTAAAAGTCATGACATGTTTTCTTCCGTTTGTTTAATTCACTCGCATTGTACAGTGTCATTCCATATTTGTACAACATACGGAGAACGCCTCCACACTGAACTATTGAAGAGCAATTACACACAGCTGCGTCTTCTATCATATCACCATGTTTACCAACAGTACACGTGCAGGATAAGCATCCAGATGCTTTGCATGATATATTATGGAAGTCGTTCAACAGATCATCGAGCATCTTTTTGAAAGTCCACGGCAGATAGATCATCCATGAGACGTATAGTCGGGCATGTTTGGCAGGGAATGTGTGATTGGTGTAATGACCGAGAGGCATAAGGTAGGGAATGCAAACACCGCTGGGACATTCATGTCCCATGACTATGCCCGAAAGGTCGTAATGCATTATTTCATTTTCAACTTTATAACCTGGATGATTGTCCACGATGCAATTCACGTATGAATATGATGTGGTGAGGGACTTAGCCTCGTAATTATTATGGAGAGATCTGCAGTTTTTAAACGGGAAACATGACTCAATGACGCTTTTGATTGCTTGTACATATTTTTCATTATAGCTGTAGGTTTTTGACTTCCAGTTTCTGAACAATAGACAATAAAAGGATATCATGTCGCTTAAACTGCTTGGAGGCACCGGGCAGAGAAGTGACAACCCTCTGTAAAGCGACGCAAGAAGAGCGTCAGCGTCATTTGCCACGAAGTGCAACACTGCGGCAATGTCCTTTCCCGTGCCACTTAACGAAGCTACATAACCAAGGTTACCAAAGCCCATGGGCGTTATACATGGCGTACCAGGTGACGCCATTGGACATGTCGCACATTTGAGTTTTGTTCCTTCGAAGGTTAAAGCGTGAGGCAAGAAACCAGACAGGCCATCTTCCAGGAACGACTGCAAAGGAGATTTTACACCGCACTTAGGCCTTTGGTCGCACGGTTGGTTACCAATTTGGTTACATCTTTGGTTACCCATTTGGTTAGGTGTTTGGTTACCTTCTTGATAAGAGCATTGCACGGTATTGCATAGCCACTGATATCCGGATACGTTACGCCCGTACTCACAGTCATACCAGCCATTGGCTTGAGACGTGGTATATTGACACTGAGCATGTAGGAAGTAGAGCGCAGTCCAAAGACGCTTACATATATCGCGCAACATATCGAAGACACCTGAAACGTTAGCAGGATAATGGAAATTACGAGAATTGTTGGACACGTCACACGCGTAAGGGTAGTCTGCGTTAGGGACGCCATGACCGTGGCCTTGTATTGTATTGACGACACGGTAGGAATGAAGGCAAGTAGCACGCAGCGTTTTATACAGCTCACCCTTGAGGATATTGCTAATTACCGGGTCGGGGTCTTTGGATCTTTTGGCAGCGTCCTCGACTTCCTCTCCCAGCAGCTTAGAGCAATGCGATTCAATTTTCGCGTATACCGATGTGAAGGGGAGACCAGCAAGCCACGACAACATGTCACGTACGCTGCAGGGGTATTGTGGATGCGTTGGAACGGTTAGATGACACACCTTATTATATTCGGTTAAGTGAGTGGAGAGGCATTCAAGAATGTTAAATAGATGAAAAGCTTTAATTTTATTGCGTACGTTTGATTTACACAGAATCAGATGTTCGTTGTTTTTGACACCGCTAATGGGCAATGTAAATCTCTTAGAGATGTGCTCCCCAAGTATCTTGTCGCAATCATGCAGCTCTCCATTCTGCTTGCCTTGGTCGGACACAATGAAGCCTAGACCATCGAATAATTTCCCCAAATCGGTGGATTTGTTAATTTGTATGCCACCCAAACTCTTGCAATTAATACTCAATACAGTCAATGAACTCATCACCATCTCCACTATCGTCAGGCAGACCTTGGCGCAGTTGCGGCCCTCAGGGGTTAATTCAAAAACAGGTTTCTTGGGAGTTGTAGGCTTTTCAGCAGCATCTTTAGACTTAACTTCCTTCAGCAACTCACCCTGGAATTGTTTCCCCGAGTACCTGTTCACGTACGCGAGGCCGAGTTGCGCGGTGAAGTTGGAGAGGCCGGCCTTGAGGGGGGCGAGGAGGGGGGAGGGGGAGGAGAAGGAGGGAGAAAGTTTACTAAGAGAGTCATTAAGGGCAGTCAAATAAGACACATAAATGTGGTCGAAATTATGAACTTTTGTGTCATTGATTGTTAGGTAGCCAAGCAAGTTGTCCAGTACGGTCTTGATATCCTTGACCCTCTCGGACTGGTCGGTGGGCAAATTAGCAGTCTGTCCGGGCGTATTTGCTTGATGTTCAACGTACTGCAGAACCATGTTTGAATAACCTCTGAATTTGTCAGACAGGTTTGGTGAAGCATTCGAATTTTCTTTTATGAATTCCAACGTATACATATCATTGCCATTATGCATCCACTTTAATAAGCCTTTAATGCCGTTGCTTTTATCCTCGTCAATTTTGTTTTTGATGTTCATGATATCTTTAGTAAGAACATCGGACACAGCTTTCAGAATGTTACTAAGCTTCTTGTAGTAGTCCGTTCTAACTTTCTTCTGAAATTCGCTGGTGAGATTGGTTAGTAGCGTTGAAGCCGTGGCATTAATATATTTTATTGCAAAATCGGTCTGAACCAGAACGACATCATTATAAAAGTTGCGTGCTTCCGTTTCCAGACTGCTAACTGCACTGTTCTGAAGATGGTTGAGATCGTTGTAAATTTTCGTGAGGTTCTCAATTGTTCCCAAATACACACTATCGTCATCTTTGAGAATTCTGTCCAGCATTTTTAAATAATCAAGCAGAGTTTTGTCTTCGCTTAGGCTGTTGTTATCACCAACCAGCTTCGTAATACCGTTAACAAATCGACGAAAACTACTGTCGAACTCACCGTAAGCCATCGAAATAGTATCGGTGGTTATGGGTTTGCCGTTGCTTGGATGTGCAGGATATTTAATGTTGTCCAACTCCGCATTCACCTTCTCCCTAATATCTCCAATAGCTTTGGGGAGGGAGCCCTCTTGATCACCTTTGCCGGTGAGTCCGCTCGAAGGGACTGGTTGTTTAATGCAACCAGTATACGTTTTAAACGTAGTCGTCTTGGAGATGTCAATTTTAGTCGTTGTTAACCCATTGAGATCATACCCTTGCGGCAGTTGTTGTCCCAGTGCTTCATCAATATCCTTATTAAAATAATAGTCGGCGAGTTCTTTTTTCTTGCCGAGACCTGGGAGCAATGCTTGATCAGTCGAAGACCCTGCAGTTGCTGTTACTAAATTTTCATGCAGTTTATTAGCCACACCGAGCGCCGCGTCAACGTTTTTCATGTTTCCTTCTTTATTCCCTTGACCGATAAGCCACTTAAGATTGGCGGAGTGTTGGCTAGCAACGCCGAGTAGCTGATTGAGAGCGTATTTAACGGCATTAATGAAGAGTCTGTCAGGCCGGTCGGCGCGTTTTCCGTAGATCACAATTTCTTCATTATTCTGAATAGCCTTAGCTATTTTCGTCGCAACGTCGTGAATAGATCCATCCTTAACCTTTCCTTCAAGCTGCTGAACAAATATATTTATACCGCTCTCTACAGCGTCCAGATAGCCAGTTATTTTGGCATCGGGATGGGTTGAACCGATCTGTTGGATTTGTTCTTCCACCGCTTGACCAGCCAGATCGATATAGCCATCAACGAGCTGTCTCTTCAAAACATCTGCAACTCCTGCTCTTTTTACTTCAAAGTTCACGTCAACATACGTTGTAAATAGTTTCTTCACATACTCATCTTTCTCCAATATTCCCTTCACCCACTCCTCCACTTTTTCCCCAAACTTATCTGCCCCGCTAAAATCCGCAGCCCACTTCTGCACTTCGGTTTCAATTTTTAGTAGACCTGGCCCATAATCTTTAATTTTCGTAACTTCATTTCGAACTACATCGACGTACTCTCTAACATAATTCCATATGCTCATCTGAATCTCCTGTTTCACTAGATGTAAACCGTCCCTGACCGCTTCGTTCAGAAACATCACACTCTCAAGCGCTGCCGTAGTTTGCTGATCTGCCAATTTTTTTGCCGTAGTTATAGCCCTAATGAGTATCTCGGCTTTGTCATTCAACTTCTTGGCAGCCTCCTCTACTGCTGCTTTTTTCTTGGGAGTATGTCTTCTTTTTTCTTCTTCTGTTTGTGCTTCTTTACAGTTTAGAACATTTGTGATTTCTTTCACTATCTCCAAAGCTTTTGCAACCGCATCCGTAGCGTTCTCTCTCCAAGCATTTAAGGCACCTAGGTGATTCTTCAGCCGACTGTTAATGTCTTCAATTTTCGTCTTTATTTGCGACTCAAATTTTATATTAATATTCGTTGACAAATCTGATACTCTACTCATTACTTCGCCGTGAACCTGAGTTTGAAGTTGTTCTAACTGCCATTCAGCGTATTGTAACATAGACTTCAATTCCTCATTGGTGGCAGCGGATACGAAGGCCCTAACCTGCACTTCCACGTCACTGATTGCAGGTTGTAGTGTATTCTGCAGGTTAGTATCTAACTTGCTACAAGATGCTTTCGCGAACAGGAAGTCTTTCGACATGTTTCTAGCTTCAGTGATACACGTGTCTAATGCATCGGCCACCTGACTAATTGTGCTGCCTTTGAGGTCTCTAAGTGATTTGAGTGCTTTAGTAATTCTAGGAATATTATAGTTTGTTAGAACATTAAGACAGTTTTTTATATTTTCTGTTCTACCAGTCACCTCTCCATCCCACTCCCCCAGCGCCGTGCTCACAGCCTTAACGGCCTTAGACAATCCACCAGATTTGTGCATACTGTCTTTAATTGTTTTAAGTGTTTTATCCATGTTAGTATAGTAAGTTGTAACGCTTGGATCATCTTTCACCGCACCAAGCACACCACTCAAAAATCCCATCACCCCGTCGCACAGCCTGTCCAAGTCAGAGTACACAATCCCCTGGCCAGTGTAGCCTTTGGAAGCAGAGTTGAAGCCGAGGAAAGTCTCAAGGCCGGTGCAGAGGTAATTTAGGATGTGATTAGGGTTGTTATTTAAGGTATTTTTAAGGTTTTAAATTTTGTCAAATTTCTTGCCAAGCTTCTCAAGTGGCACATGGTCAGGGCAGTGGCAAGAGGTGGAAGAGGGGAAGAGAAGGGTGACAAGGCACAAGTTATTGCTATGGTTTATAGAGGTCATAGCGGTATTATGGCGAGGTAATTCGAGGGATGTAGAGTGGATAAAGGGGCGATGTAGAGTGGGTTAAGGAGCGATGTAGAGTGGGTTAAAGGGCGATGTAGAGTGGGTTAGGGAGCGATGTAGAGTGGGTAAAGGGGCGATGTAGAGTGGGTTAGGGAGCGATGTAGAGTGGGTTAGGGAGCGATGTGGAGTGGTTAAAGGGGCGATGTGGAGTGGGTTAGGGAGCGATGTAGAGTGGGTAAAGGGGCGATGTAGAGTGGGTAAAGGGGCGATGTAGAGTGGGTTAGGGAGCGATGTAGAGTGGATAAGGAGCGATGTAGAGTGGGTTAGGGAGCGATGTAGAGTGGATAAAGGGGCGATGTAGAGTGGATTAAGGAGCGATGTAGAGTGGGTTAAGGGGCGATGTGGAGTGGATTAGGGAGCGATGTAGAGTGGGTTAAGGGGCGATGTAGGGTGGATAAAGGAGCGATGTCGAGTGGATTAGGGAGCGATGTGGAGTGGATAAAGGGGCGATGTAGAGTGGATAAAGGGACGATGTAGAGTGGGTTAGGGAGCGATGTGGAGTGGATTAGGGAGCGATGTAGAGTAGGTTAGGGAGCGATGTGGAGTGAATTAGGGAGCGATGTAGAGTGGGTTAGGGAGCGATGTAGAGTGGGTAAAGGGGCGATGTAGAGTGGGTAAAGGGGCGATGTAGAGTGGATAAGGGAGCGATGTGGAGTGGACAAA
>NW_012236963.1:0-7602 GCF_000981445.1 Babesia bigemina
AAGGGGCGATGTGGAGGGGTTAAGGGGCGATGTAGAGTGGGTTAGGGAGCGATGTAGAGTGGGTTAGGGAGCGATGTAGAGTGGGTAAAGGGGCGATGTAAGGTGGGTAAAGGAGCGATGTAGAGTGGGTTAAGGAGCGATGTAGAGTGGACTAGGGAGCGATGAGGAGTGGGTTAAGGGGCGATGTAGAGTGGATTAGGGAGCGATGTAGAGTGGGTTAAGGAGCGATGTGGAGTGGGTTAAGGGGCGATGTAGAGTGGGTTAAGGGGCGATGTAGAGTGGATAAAGGGGCGATGTAGAGTGGTTTAGGGAGCGATGTAGAGTGTGTTAAGGAGCGATGTAGAGTAGGTAAGGGGCGATGAAGAGTGGATAAAGGGGCGATGTGGAGTGGATAAAGGGGCGATGTAGAGTGGGTTAGGGAGCGATGTAGAGTGGGTTAAGGGCGATGTGGAGTGGGTTAGGGAGCGATGTAGAGTGGGTTAGGGAGCGATGTAGAGTGGGTTAGGGAGCGATGTAGAGTGGGTTAGGGAGCGATGTGGAGTGGATAAGGGAGCGATGTGGAGAGGGTTAAGGGGCGATGTAGAGTGGATGATAATCACCACTTAGGTCACCACTGTCATCGCTGCCGTGACCATGCCATCGCTGCCGTGACCATGACATCGCTGCCGTAACCATGTCATCGCTGCCGTGATTATTTCACCGCTGCCGTAACCATGTCACCGCTGCCGTAACCATGTCACCGCTGCCGTAACCTAGACATCGCTGCCGTGACCATCTCATCGCTGCCGTTACCATGTCATCGCTGCCTTGACCATAACAATGTCATCGCTGCCTTGACCATGTCATCGCTGCCGTGACCATGTCATCGCTGCCGTGACCATGTCATCGCTGCCGTAACCTTGTCATCGCTGCCGTGACCATGTCATCGCTGCCGTGACCTTAACTTGGTCACCACGTTGGTCACCACGTTGGTCACCACGTTGGTCACCACCTTGGTCATGGCATTGGTCAGCACCTTGGTCATGGCATTGGTCAGCACGTTGGTCACCACATTGGTCACCACCTTGGTCACCACTTTGGTCAGCACATTGGTCAGCACGTTGGTCACCACGTTGGTCATGGCATTGGTCAGGTGGTTGGTCAGCATCTTGGTCACCACTTTGGTCAGCACCTTGGTCAGCACATTGGTCAGCACGTTGGTCAGCAGTTTGGTCAGCACTTTGCTCAACACATCAGTTAAGTACTACACAATCACATACAACGATTAGTGAGTGATGCAACAGATTAAAGCACAATTCATAAGTTAGGTGAGTAGGTGATGCTAGGTGAGTGTAGATAGTAAACACGTGAGTACGATTATGGTTGCAGGTACGATATCTTGCCAAGGCTGCCAACACGTGCAGCAGCGAGTAGTGATTGAGCGGCTATCCTATGACTTGAGGGTGAGTGCAAATGCGATTTGATGTGGAGCAGGTCGAGGCGGATGACCATGATGTGGAGGAGGTAGAGAAGGGAGAGGAGCCAGAGGGCGACGTTGAGCCAGAAGAATTTGCTTCTGATGTTCCATATGAATTTGGGGATACGTCGTGTACTAATTTGGCGAGTGGAGCCTCGTCATCTATTTTATCGCTCAGAACTTTCTGCAATGCGTTACATAGATCTTTGCAAGTACGTATCGTTTCTTCGCCGCTTTCTCCGCTCATGTTCGATAGGCTTTTGAAGACGAAGCCATACTTACACAAAGTGGGACGTGTGAACGGGCAGTGAGAAATAGGGTTGCAGTGCACAGTGTGGCATGGCTTGTCGGATTTTCTGCTTTTACCTTCGTCGGTATATTTAACTTTACATGGTTTTAAAGCAGACTTTACCTGAACATCTCGGGCCTGGTTTATCGCAATTGCTGCAGCAATCCTTGGTAAAATGGCTCAAACAAATTGGTATAAGGTTTCGGTAATGTATAAAATCCAAGATAGGTATTTGTCGGCGTGCTCTTGGGAGAACACAGTCCACGTGTTGAGGCGGAATGGCTTCAAATAACGGCCACATGTTGCCGTCGACGACGACGTACTGTCGCAGCTGAAGAGACACAACATGTCTCCTTTGGTATGGAGATCGTTCTGCGTTCTCGTAAAGAATACCGTTGGCATGTCCAATTGGGGATAGGGTACGCCGAAGTTGGCCCCTGTAACGGCATCGATGAATGCGCTTTTCTTATGCGTCTTAACATCTACTCTACCTTTGATATTGCGATTCCAATCGACAAAGAAATTGTAGTAGAATGCAAACATATCGCCGAGAGTCTGAGGGGGGCGTTGCAAAAGACAAAGCAACTGGCTACATATTCTGGTAAGCGGCGCTTCTGAATTACCACAGAGCTCATCGAGGACTTCTTTAATGTGTTCACCTTGCTTAGTATGCGACGCTACATTGCTGATATCTGAGAAACCCATAGGTGTCATACATGGAATTCCTCTGTGTTTAGCCACTGTGCATTCCAACTTACAACCTGGTTTGCCAAACTGGTGAGGGAGGAACCCCGGTAGGCCATCCTCCAAAAATGACTGTAACGGTGATTTAAGACCGCACTTAGGGTGTTGGTCACATGTTTGGTCGGCCTTTTGATTGGCAATTTGGTTACACGTTTGGCCATTCATTTGGTTAGGACATTGTTTATCATTGCACCGCCAATCCGAGCCCCCTACGTATCTGCCATACCAACACTCACGCCAACTGTTTGTCTTGTACGTACGTGAGCACTGGATGAATAAGAAATAGAGTTGGTCGTAGAGTCTATGCAACATATCTACAAGCACGTCGAAGCATTTGGCAGGATCACTTGGATACGAGAATTTAAATTCATTGGTGTTGAAGTCTACAGCATATACGCCACCAGCATGACCGTGGCCTTGGATTGCTGTGAGAACTGAATGCGATTGTGCGCATACGTCCGTAAGCGCAGCAGTGAGGCTACCAGGTGTGATGTTGTGCGGATATGCTGGCAAGGACACGTCGCTGACGACGGAAATTGAAGGTTCAGTTTGTACACCTGCCTCCGCATCTCCATTAACGACAGCGATAACCGCTTTCTTATTCTCATCCGACGCTTGTTCATCAGCCTCGTCGAATAATGTACTGAAATAGTTAAACGTTAATTCGCGATGGACCGAATTATTAGGCAGGCCTGCGAACCATATGAGCATTTCGTAAATCGAAGATGGTTGTTTTTTAGAACCTGAAGTGCCCAAATGACAGACTTCATAGTAATGGTGGAGGTGGTAGGAGAGGTATTGAAGAATGTCTAGGACAGTGGGTGGATGAGTATTTCCCTTAGTAGCTTTTTTGAGATCGAGAAGTTCTTTAATCCACGGCGTCTGCAAGCTATCTTTAGTAAAATTCTTAATGCGTTGGCTTAGAATCTCATCGCAAATTTTGCTGCCCATCATAGTCTCCTTGTCCTGCAACTCACCATGCTGCTTGCCCTTAACGGTGTTAACCTTGTAACCTTGCCTCTCGAACCATCTGCCAAAAGTATCATCTTGATAAGTATTAATTTGTTTTCTCATCCACTGCTTTGAAGACTTTGTCATCAACTCTTCCAAGTCGTGACTCAGTATCTCCAGCACTGTGAGAAATACTTTACAGCAATTCTTACCATGATCGCTTAATTTACTTGTAAACGTGCCATCCCAAGCAAAATGAATAGATGGATCTCCCTCATACCCGTTCACATACACCCGCTCCATCTGCTCGACAAACCCCCGCAGCCCCGCTCTGACCGCATCGAGCAGCTCCGGGTGCCGGGGGTTGGCGAAGGCGGAGGGGGAGAGAGCGGTGAGGGAGGAGGAGAGGCGGGAGAGGAGATTAGTGTAAGTATTGTCAAATAAGTATGTTCTGGGTGGTTTAGAGTCATTTTTAAGGTGGTTGAGCAAATCGTCGAAATTAGTGTTGACAGCGTCCAGCAGCTTGACATTGGGGTCTTCGGTCGGAGGCTGTGGTGGACTTTCAGGAGTAATTTGTTGCTTGATATACCTATGAATATTGGCAAAATAGGCGTTGAACTCGGTGGATAATTTTTTAAATTTCTGAAGATGATCTGCGCCTGTGAGTGGTGACGTCAAGGACTGGGCAAACTCACTAATTACGTTGAACAATTCAGACCTATTAGAGTCTTCAAATGTATATGTATTTGTTGATTTTGACACGTACTTATTACCTCCCATAACCCTCATAAACCCCTTGAACCCGATTTGCAGATCCCTGTCAATCTCCGCCGGCAACCCCGCCAACTCCTGGCTGACCTTGTCCGCGAACGCGGTGAGGAGCGATTTGATGGAGGTGACGTAGTTGCGGCGGGCGGCGGTGGTGAGGAGCCGAGTAGAGTTATCTACTTGGATGTTGACAAATTGTTCGAGATGTTTCATTATTACATCGCGAAATGCTTCAGATTCTGTCTGGAAATTTTTAGTAGCCTCTATGGTTTGTGCCACATCGGTTCGTATGAGACCTTCCATTTTCATCTTAATTCCAATTAGTTCATTGTCATTGGTACCGTTAATAGAGTTGTTTATAAAATCGTTTAAATAGTGTTGCGCTTGTTCACCGCTTTCCCTAACGGCACCGCACAGTTGTTCGACATGGTGTATAATTAAGTGAAGCTGTGATTCCGCATAGTTATTGATTGAGTCAATAGATGTTAGAGCCTCCCTGACTTTGGCTCCAATTTTTCCAATCTCCAATGGAAGGGCGCCCTCACTATTATCAGGATTGCCCGTCAGAGGTGACACAATACTTTGGGAGACATGCTTAGTGTAATGTGGAAAAGCATTATCGTTAACGTTTACTTTTGCAGCTCCATTAGCGAGTACAACGCTTCCCTTGTAAGGCAACTTGCCACCAAGCGTGATAGCCACCCCGTCAATCGCCTGGTCGATATTTGTCACGTAGTCCACTGTGAAGGCTTCACCAACAGACGCTTCAATATTATGAAACAGCTTTTTTGCCACACTAACCGCAGAGTCCAGGTTATCTCCCATCTTGGACATCTTCCTGGAACTTTCATGACCGATTAACAATTTGAGTTCTTCTGCCACCTGCTGGGCTGTTGCTTGGAGAGCTGCCAGCGCCGTTTTAACGGCGCGTTCAAGGGAATAATCGTAATCAAACTTGGACGGTGTGGGACTCCTAACTTCTGTTTCGATAGCTTTTACAATACTTTTAACAAGTTCGCTAGTATCACCGGACGTGAGGCCCTCCTCATCTATCTTACTACTGAGCGTCTGCTCAAATTTTTTGATACAATCATATACAGCGACTAAATTCCCATCCGTTTCCTTTTTGCCGGACTGAATTGTTGCATTTTCAAGCGATATTCCGAGCGCAGGTCTAATTGCTTCCGCAATTTTACCGGTATGTGAATTGCTGAATTCTTCTTTACCCTTCGTTATATAACCCTCCTTAAAGTAACCGATGCTACCGCTCTTCTCTTTTATCCACTTCCCAACCCAGCCCTTTACTCCTGAATTATTGTCCAAAATAAGTTTTATCCACCCCTGCACTGTGCTTTCGAACGTCTTTTTGAAACGCTTGGAGTAGTCGTCGACTATGAGCTTTTTTATACCTTCGAGACCGAAGCTTCCTAGGGTGCTACCCCTAATTTTGTAGAGCTCTGACTTCACATGTTTGAAAACGTCTGCAAATTTCCGATTTTTATCTCCTGTACCAGCTGTGCCTGTTCTAATGACTTCGTTGAGTTTACCGATTGCTGTTTTAACCTCTCCGAGTTTTTTATTTATTTGCAGTTTGACCTCTCCCAAATCTTTCTTTAAATCTTCATTCATTGATGCAACCTCCTCCAGTGCCTTTTTCACCTGAGCAACCGCATCTTTTCTGGCGGATTCCCCTGCCTTATGAAGTTCTGACGCCTTATCTCTTAACTCCTTTGCGGCGTTTTCGACGTCTTTTCTCCTTTGCCCTTTTTCATCCCATTTTACGTCATCCAATATATTTTGCAGTCTGTATTTAGCCGCCTGAATTGTGGCATTTGCATCCTTGATCCACTGCAATATATCTTTTATACGGTTTTGCAGAATTATGCCAATACCTTCAATTTTTACCCTAATAATTGTAACCTTCGTGTTCAATTGGTACACTAGGTCCGTAACCTGCTCAGTAAACTCTTTCGTGATCTCAGCTTTTAGGAATTCGTGAACACTCTTAATTTCCTCCTCCATACTCTTCAAGTCCCCTCGCTCCTTCTCCGCCAGCTTATACAGCCTCTTACCCTCATACGAAACATTGTTTAATGCAACATTTACACGATCTCTACAATTAGAATTAAGGTCTAAAATGTGTTTATTATTGTCATTGAGTTTGTTGCAGAAAGCCTGACCGGCGTCAAAGAACTGCTTGGCAAGCATCTCAGCCCTGTCCACGGTCTTGACAATTTCACCTGCATCAGAATTATTTTCATCCAATTCACTCACCTGATTATTAAGATGTTTTACATCCTCTTGTAGAATTTTTATCGGATTCATGACTCTGTTATTAGAGTCTCTGACACCATCATTATACCCCCGCACCCCTGCGACCACACTTCCAATCGCAACACTAAAACCTTTTTTACCGGCGTGTTTATTGGTCTTCAAAGCTTCAATAGCTTCATTAATTTGTGTTTTATGCTGCCCTAAATGGTTTTGGATGTTACTGAGAACACCACTCAAAAATCCCATCACCCCGTCACACAGCCTATCCAGGTCGGAGTACACTATCCCAGTGCCGTCGTAGCCTTTGGACTCAGAGTTGAAGCCGAGGAATTTTTCGAGGCCGTCACATAAATTATCTAAGAGATTTTTACAATCATCAGACTTATTTTTTTCAGTAAAAATGCTAAGCTTATTTTCAAGTTCTTTAAGTTGTTTCTCACGCTCTTCAATGTCCTCCAAAGCTTTTTTAGTAGCATCGTCACTAAGAGAATGGTCAGTATCAGCAAGTTATTATAAAGGTTTATGGAGGTCATAGCGTTAATATAACGAAGTAATTCGAGAGATTTGGAGTTAAGGCGAACATGATGGGACATGGCAGTGGCAAGAGGTGGAAGAAGGGAAGTGGAGGGTGACAAGGCACAAGTTATTGTGATGGTTAATGGAGGTCATAGCGGTATTATGGCGAGGTAATTCGAGCGATGTAGAGTGGGTAAAGGGGCGATGTAGAGTGGATAAAGGGGCGATGTGGAGTGGGTTAGGGAGCGATGTAGAGTGGGTAAAGGGGCGATGTAGAGTGGGTTAAGGGGCGATGTGGAGTGGGTTAAGGAGCGATGTAGAGTGGATAAAAGGGCGATGTAGAGTGGATAAAGGAGCGATGTGGAGTGGATAAAGGGGCGATGTGGAGTGGGTTAGGGAGCGATGTAGGGTGGGTTAAGGAGCGATGTAGAGTGGATAAAGGGGCGATGTAGGGTGGCTTAAGGGGCGATGTAGGGTGGGTAAAGGGGCGATGAAGGGTGGGTTAAGGGGCGGTGTAGAGTGGGTAAAGGGGCGATGTAGAGGCGATGTAGAGTGGATAAAGGGGCGATGTGGAGTGGGTTAAGGGGCGATGGAGAGTGGGTTA
>NW_012236964.1:0-8303 GCF_000981445.1 Babesia bigemina
CATCGCCCCTTAACCCACTCTACATCGCCCCTTAACCCACTCCACATCGCTCCCTTATCCACTCCTCATCGCCCCTTAATCCACTCTACATCGCCCCTTTACCCACTCTACATCGCTCCCTAATCCACTCTACATCGCCCCTTATGCACTCTACATCGCTCCCTAACATACTCTACATCGCCCCTTTATCCACTCCACATCGCCCCTTTATCCACTCCACATCGCTCCCTAACCCACTCCACATCGCTCCCTAACCCACTCCACATCGCCCCTTTACCCACTCCACATCGCCCCTTAACCCACTCTACATCGCTCCTTCATCCACTCCACATCGCTCCCTAACCCACTCCACATCGCCCCTTTACCCACTCCACATAGCTTTTAATCCACTCTACATCGCTCCTCTATCCACTCTACATCGCCCCTTTACCCACTCTACATCGCCCCTTAACCCACTCTACATCGCTCCTTTATCTACTCCACATCGCCCCTTTATCCACTCTACATCGCCCCTTAACCTCCTCTAATCGCTCCCTAATCCACTCTACATCGCCCCTTTATCCACTCCACATCGCTCCCTTACCCACTCTGCATCGCTCCTTTATCCACTCTACATCGCCCCTTATCCACTCTACATCGCCCCTTTACCCACTCCACATCGCCCCTTTATCCACTCTACATCGCCCCTTTATCCACTCTACATCGCTCCTTTACCCACTCTACATCGCTCCCTAACCACTCTACATCGCTCCCTAACCCACTCCACATCGCCCCTTAACCCACTCTACATCGCCCCTTTACCCACCCTACATCGCTCCCTAACCCACTCTACATCGCCCCTTTATCCACTCCACATCGCCCCTCTATCCACTCTACATCGCTCCCTTACACACTCTACATCGCTCCTTAACCCACTCTACATCGCTCCTTAACCCACTCTACATCGCTCCTTACCCACTCTACATCCCCCGAATTACCTCGCCATAATACCGCTATGACCTCTTTAGACCACAATAATAACTTGTGCTATGTCATCCTTCACCTCCCTTCTGACTGTGTCCATCGACTGGTTGATCCAGGTTAGGTATGCGAATGGTGGCAATGGTGATGGTCTTACCAAGTTGTCTCAAGCTTTGAAAAAGTTGATTGAGGAGGCTATAGGTAACGCTACTAAGTCCCTCCAATCCGAAAAAAAGAAGCTTTCTTGCCCCTTCAAATACTCTGATACTGAGACTTATTGTCAGTACTACGAGAAGCAGATTAAGCACTGTGAGGAAGAGCTTAATAAACTTCAATCTCAACAACCTAAGAAACCTAATAATGAATACGAAAAAAATCTCTTAACTTCCACAAAACAACGTTGCGATGATGCTAAAAAAGCCTGTATAAAGGCTCACCAAAAACATCCTCCATCTGCTGCCTTGAAGTCTGTTGACTCCAAGATTGTCCAGCTTGGTGAATTGGCTGGGCAGCTTGGCGCTTTTGTTGGTGAAAGTGATGTTGTTAAGAAAGCCGTTGAGAATGCTATTATCGCTGTAATTAACAGTAATGAAGAGCTTAAAAAGCTTTACTCTCCTTATGTTACTAAGCTTTCTGAGTCTGTCAACTCTGGTGGCAAGGCTGATGACACCGGTGAAATTGGTCAACTTCAAGTTGAAGTGTCTCGTAAAATTACTGAAATTACTAACCAAATTAAGCAACTTAAACAGCAAAATAAGCTTAATAATAACTCTCTTCCTTCCCCCTCTCCCTCTGCTGAGCTAGCCAAATTGCAGTCCAAGTTGGACGCTTTGAAGAAAGTGGAGGAGCTTTGTGAAAATTATGAGAAACTTAAAACTATGCCAAATGAGCCTAAAAACCTTTTAGAGAATCTTTGTGACGGCCTTCAGACTTTCCTCGGCTTCAACAAAGACTCCAAAGGCTACGACGGCACTGGGATAGTGTACTCTGACTTGGATAGGCTGTGTGACGGGGTGATGGGATTTTTGAGTGGTGTTCTCAGTGCGGTGAAAGATGATGAAGCAGTTAAAACGTACGATAATATGATGAGTAATAAGCTTGAAAAGGTACTAGAAGAGGTAAATAAAAAAATTGGCACCGGGCGTGATGGGCTTGCGGCGTCTGTCGGCGCATTGAAGGGGTGGTTGGGGAAATATCTCCTTGAATTAGGTAAGCGAACTAGTACAGTCACAGGGCATTTAGGTACACTTTGTGATGAGATCGAGAGGACGCATATCAAATCGGTGTCAATGAAGAAGGATCGTAAACTGGAAGAACAGTTGCAAGATTGGAAGAACATCATCCAAATAATTGAACAGCACATAAATAACATAAATACAGAACACGTTAATAAATTGGATAACACATTAAAAAACAACGTAATGCGTGAAATTGAACCAATAATCAACGTCGTAAAACATCTAAAAGATGTGAGTGCCGACGACGTGCTCAGATGTCAAGCCGTGAAAGTGGACAATGAATTGCTGAAACAAAAAAATATATTAGAAGCTGCGATTCATATGAACAGTGACGATGTGCAGAAAACGTTAAGAAATGGAATTGATGAAGTTGTGAATCATATAAATACATTGAACGATAAGAGGAAACAGCAGATTCAATATCTGGACGGCGTTATCGCAACAGCAGATCAGCAAGCCCAAATACTTCTTGACGAATATCGAAACAAATATACAAATGGGATTGATGGGATGTTTGCAGATCTTCACGGTAGTATAAAAGATATTGAAGCAAATAAGGCGGGTGTAGAAAACGATGATAATAGTAGATGCCCACTTGAAAAGCAAATTGAGGTAGTAAAAAAAGCAGTTGAGAGCATTGAAGAAGCATATAAAAGCCGGTTGAAAAAGGTAAAAACGGCGGTAGATAGTGCGGTAGGCACGACTAGAGGAACAATCAGGGGGCTCGGCTTGGGACTCATTAGGGATTTGAGAAGTTTGAAAAAAAAGGTGGAACAATATATTAAGGCGTATGTTAAAGGGTTGAAGGAAGCAGGTATGGAAAAATTGGAATGGAAGGTGAAAAATGATTTGAGAATCTTGAATTCGTGTATCTATACTAAGGTCACGGAGTATATTGAGGCGGATATGGGACTAGACATTAAGAATGCGCTGAAAGCGATGACCGATAAGATATCGGGTGGCGATACTGAGAATGGTCCTTTAGATTTGATTGAAGTCGGCGTTGCGAAGTACGTTGATAAATTCACTCAGAAGAATTTTGGAAATCAAATTTTGGAACAGTGGTTAAAACAGATATTGCAAAGTAAACAAGTCAAGACTTCGCTGTGGTATTATGCCAGTGATGACTGGCATCAGCAGTCAGATCCTTACAAAAATAACGGAACCAGCGAGCAGGCTATTGCACAGGCAATCGTAAAACAGCTTACTGAAGAAATGCAAGCTGCCACCAGATTGGTCACAGATAGGGAGGTAAGTGTCACTCAGAATTTGAATAATATTAGATCCTGTCTAACAACATTTGCTCAGAAGATTCAAAATCGAATCATGCGAAACGACCTGGGAGAAATTGCCTCAAATATATTAGGTGCGGTTGACTCGAATGTTAAAAAGACCAGTAGTAAAGAAGCCTCTCATCTCATACCAGCAGTGGACATCATTTTCCAACAGCTTCATGGAATGGCAAAACAAGTTTCGGATGCTGTGGAAATGCTTCTGAGGGACTGCACATTTAATAACGTAGACGGTGCAATATTAGCGGTGGAAGGACTTCCGGAAGATCTGAAAAACGAGGTTGCCAACAAAGGTAATGTCAAACCTAACACACTGGGTGATACAATTAAAAAGACGTTAGAAACAAAGGTGAAGGTGGCTATCGGTATGGGCGGCTGGGATTCAGATATAAAACTTGGTGAGAATAGGCTCATGGATGAATTCATCAGCGCGTACGAGAAACTCTTGAAAGCCTTCGAGACCAAAGATCTCGATAGCAAAATTGAAGTATTGTTTAAAGGGCTTCGGTTGGGAGAGGATGAAAAATTCAAAGACTTGATGACAACATATGCCGGCGAAAATGGTATTTCGAAGGTATGCAGCCAAATCGATGCAATGGAGCAGGCGGTGAGCACTGAGGGTTTCCAACTAGCCAAAAATGGCGCAGCGGATTTTAATCCCGATGATATGTCAGGTTACAACGATGTTGGCACTGGTGCCAAGCGGACGTATCTAGCTGCCGTCGAAACCGTAAAGACCACCATCGACAACCTCGAAAACATTCCCGGTTTTGTAGAAGATAAGAGAAAAGCGGCCTGCAGTAAGATGGAGGAATTGAGACAGAAAATCGAAGGAATTCAAGGCAGAATATACGGTGTTAAATTGGCAGTCTCACATGCTAACGACGCATTGTCGGCAGCCATAAATGCTGTTAGTGAAGCATTGATTATAGCCTCGAAGAACGCCATGAATGCGATTGAATCGCTACGTGTCTCACTAATCGGAAAGGTCACGGAAGCGTTGGACGACGTGACTGAACAAGTACAGAAGTTGTTTGCAGAGCAACATGTGGTGGAATTGGCAACTCTGCAAAAATTAGCGGAGGAACAAAAATCGAGAATTGTAACAATAATAAAAAAGGACGAAACCACTGTAATTAAAGGTCTGATTAAGACGATGGTAGACCAACATGCAACGCTGGATAAAATGATCACGGATGTAGCCTCGTACAGTCCTGAGAATTTCAATGCCGCTGTCTCAAAAACCAAAGATTATTTGAATAGAGTATTAGTCTACATTTGGAAGGACATACAAAAGGGACTCGCATCTCACGCTCCACAAAGAGAGCGGTATAGAACTTATGTTGAGCATATCAAACAAGCTATCAACGACATGCTTGACCGTATTTATACTTCAAAGCATTTCGACGATGAGTTTGTCCAATTACGTGGTAAACTAGACGGCTTTCTTCAGAATTTGTCGCCTCGAGATTACGGCGCCATGGCATATGCTGTCATGGATGCCCTCAAGCATGGCCTCATCGGCTTGACTCATGAACTTGACAAGGCCTACGTCAACACCTACTCCGGCAAACAGTACGCGGACGCCGACAACGCCAAGTACGCCAAAGTATGCTTCACGGCGTTATCCATTCTGAAGAAGATTCTAAGTGAGTTGAGAAAGCGGTCAGGCAAGAAATCAGAACATGACGGTTTCAAGGATCAACAGATACGCAAATACACTGCGCTAGGAACGCTGCTAGGTGACGAGGGTTTCGTCGTCTCCGATCCCGACGAGCAGAACGGAGAATTGCAAGATAAACGCACCATGACTGGTGAACAAATTAAGGGTCTCATTATTGGCACCGCTGATGAACACGTCTATACAAGCCTGGATGACGTTCGAGATGGTGGTTCACTTAAAGCGCTTTACGAGTGCCTCGAAACGTATTTCCGTGTCACGCACATCAATCCACCTCAGAAGCCTAAAGCGCCGTGCAGCGTGTATGAGACACTTTGCTGGTTCAGCAGTTTCCCTTACACTCCCGTATATCTCGATTTGACGTCTGACGGATTTGGTGAGCTAATCGGCAAGACTGACAAGGCGGGTTCCAAGGACACTGGTGATGACTTCATCACCTTCGAAGACTTCGGCAGTCAATCTAAGGATGCATATCCGGAAGCTATCACTGTCGGTCACTTATCTGACTGCCTCACAGAAGTATGCCATTATTCGCACGATTTGCTTACCACTATCCAAGGCCACGGTCACGCGGGAGGCATCTACGCTTGCGACTTCAACGTTAACCCGCACGGTTTAGTATACCCGTCTGACATGAATTCGCTGCTCTGTCTGCTGTTCGAGTTACTGAAACGCCTGCACTACCAGCTCTACGTACTATACCAACAGTGCTCATATGAGTCCGATCTTGGAGGCTGGCGTGACTGCTGGTATGGCCAGGGAATATATGGATCGGCGTGGAAGTGCAATGCTCTCCAATGCCCCAACCAAGACTGCGACCAAAGCTGCAACCAAACAGCTAACCAAAAGTGTAGGCAAATACCTAAGTGCGGTGTAAAATCACCACTACAATCGTTCCTAGAGGACGGGTTGCAAGGGTACCTGCCTCACTCTCTGAAATCCGAAAGAGGTCAAATTAAGTGCTCACTTAGCGGCCACTCTGGCATCCCATGTGCGACACCGATGGGATTTGCTGACATCGAAACGGTGGCGTCACGTCGGCTGACCGGTGACAGTCTAACAAACGTGCTTGCCGAAATGTGCGGAGACGAATCATCTCCACTCAGCAAACTATGTGCGCATATGAACTGTCTGCTGGCAAGTGCCCCCAAAGCATTGGGTGAGATGTTCGGATTTTACCTTAATTTCCTCGGTGGCTGGAACGATATCAATGATAACAAGGGCCAGGTTCATAAGAGAAATGCCTTCGAAACAGCCGTAAGAGCGGCCAATTTCGAAAATGAAGCAACTGATTTGGATATTACACCAATATTCCGTCACCGTGGCCATGGCTCCGGCAAAAATGTGAAACATCTTACTGGTGACCTATACTCCCTTGTGCATTGCAACGGTAATCCATCGTCCGTCGCATCCCACCCCTGCGGACCGTACCTGCGACCCATCTGTCAAGATACCTGCAACACTTATACAGAGAAAGACGCCGACAAGTATCTTTCGTGGATAGTGTATCTGACAGAAACGTTCTATGACCTACTTAAAAAGTTGTATGAGGAGTGCTCCGCGAACTGCGACTCGAAAGGTTCGAGGTGCCGCACTAGTAAATGCAAACCAAATTGCACAGCGAGTAGTCGTCCAGCAGGTGACGGATCCGCTCACACGGAAGATTGCAATTCCATTGTGCAATGTAAGAAGATGCGTCCGACATTGCTCAAATATGGATTCGTACATGGAGACTGCACAACCCTGTCCACCACGCCGACCAAGCGAACGTGCAAAGACATGTGTATGGTACTGAAATCAGTAGTTATCGGTGAGTGCAAACTGGGCGATCTAGTTTACGTAACAATTCCAGAATTTTTATTCACCATCCGCGCACCATTCATCTGGCTCAACGTCGCACTCTGGCTCCTCTCCTTCCTCTACCTGCTCCACATCATGGTCATCCGCCTAGACCTCCTCCACATCAAATCGCATCTACATAGTCCCTCGAGTCATCGCATCGCTGCTCAATCACTACTCGCTGCTGCACGTGTTAACAAGCTTAACAGAGTGTTTTACCTGCAACCATAATCGTACTCATGTGTTCACTGTCTACACTCACATAGCATATCACCTACTCACCTAACTTATGAATTGTGCTTTAATCTGTTGTATCACTCATTAATCGTTGTATGTGATTGTGTAGTAGTTAACTAAAGTGGTGACCAAAGTGCTGACCAAAGTGTTGACCAATGTGCTGACCAATGCCGTGACCAAAGTGGTGACCAATGTCATGACCAACGTGGTGACCAATGTGCTGACCAATGCCATGACCAAAGTGCTGACCAATGTGCTGACCAATGTGCTGACCAATGCCATGACCAATGTGCTGACCAAGCACCTGACCAATGCGATGACCAATGTGCTGACCAATGCCATGACCAGAGTGATGACCAAGGTGCTGACCAACGTGCTGACCAATGCCATGACCAAAGTGCTGACCAATGTGCTGACCAGTGTGCTGACCAACGTGCTGACCAAGGTGCTGACCTAAGTGCTGACCAACCACCTGACCAAGGTGGTGACCAACGTGTTGACCAACGTGTTGACCAACGTGTTGACCAATGTGCTGACCAGAGTGGTGACCTACCACCTGACCAACGTGTTGACCAATGTGCTGACCAATGTGCTGACCAAGATGCTGACCAATGCCATGACCAACGTGTTGACCAATGTGCTGACCAATGTGCTGACCAATGCCGTGACCAATGCCATGACCAAGGTGGTGACCAAGTTAAGAATCACGGCAGCGATGACATGGTCACGGCAGCGATGACATGGTCACGGCAGCGATGACATGGTCACGGCAGCGATGACATGGTTACGGCAGCGATGACATGGACACGGCAGCGATGACATGGTCACGGCAGCGATGACATGGTTACGGCAGCGATGACATGGTCACGGCAGCGATGACATGGTTACGGCAGCGGTGACAAGTTAGTGGTCACGGCAGCGATGACATGGACACGGCAGCGATGTCATGGTGACCAGAGTACTGATTTTTAACCCACTCTACATCGCCCCTTAACCCACTCTACATCGCTCCCTTATCCACTCTACATCGCCCCTTAACCCACTCTACATCGCTCC
>NW_012236965.1:0-8453 GCF_000981445.1 Babesia bigemina
TCTACATCGCTCCTTAATCCACTCTACATCGCTCCCTAACCCACTCCACATCGCCCCTTTATCCACTCTACATCGCTCCTTAATCCACTCTACATCGCCTTATAATCCACTCTACACCGCCCCTTTACCCACTCTTCATCGCCCTCTTATCCACTCTACACCGCTCCCTAATCCACTCTACATCGCTCCCTAACCCACTCTACATCGCTCCTTTGTCCACTCCACATCGCTCCCTAACCCACTCTACACCGCCCCTTAACCCACTCTACATCGCCCCTTAACCCACTCTACATCGCCCCTTTATCTACTCTACATCGCCCCTTAACCCACTCCACATCGCCCCTTTACCCACCTTACATCGCCCCTTAACCCACTCTACATCGCTCCCTAACCCACTCTACATCGCTCCTTTACCCACTCTACATCGCTCCCTAACCCACTCTACATCGCCTATTATCCACTCTACATGGCCCCTTTATCCACTCTACATCGCCCCTTTATCCACTCCACATCGCTCCCTAACCCACTCCACATCGCCCCTTAACCCACTCTACATCGCTCCCTAATCCACTCTACATCGCCCCTTTATCCACTCTACATCGCCCCTTACTCCACTCCACATCGCTCCCTTAACTCACTCTACATCGCTCCCTAACCCACTCTACATCGCTCCCTAACCCACTCTACATCGCTCCTTTACCCACTCTACATCCTTCGAATTACCTCGCCATAATACCGCTATGACCTCTTTAAACCATAGCAATAACTTGTGCCTTGTCACCCTTCACCTCCCTTCTGACTGAGTCCATCGACTGGTTGATCCAGGTTAGGTATGGGAATGGTGGTAACAATGGCCTTGGTGAGTTGTCTCAAGCTTTGAAGACGTTGATTGAGGAGGCTATAAGTAACGCTACTAACTCCCTCCAATCCGAAAAGTCTAAACTTGAATGCCCTGTTAAGTATAAGGGAGATGAGTCCACTTGCCAGGCTATGGATAGGCAAATTAAGGAAGCCAAGGACGCTAAAAATTCTGTTCATCCTAAAACTCAAATTCCAATAACTGAACTTGAAAAACAAAAACAACGCTGCCAAAATAACCACACTTATTACCGTGACGGTTCCAAGCAGAAAGCGTATGAGGACATTGAAGAGCGTCAGAAACAACTTGAAGATCTTAAAAGTAAGCTTACTAAATTCACTGAAGAACTCAATAAAGACGGTAATAATAATATTTTAACGCATTTATGTGACGGCCTTCAGACTTTCCTAGGCTTCGACTCTGACACTAAAGGCTACACTGGCCAGGGGATTGTGTACTCAGACCTGGATAGGCTGTGTGACGCGGTGATGGGATTTTTGAGTGGCGTGCTTAAGGATGTCAGCGAGAAACAGCCTTACAAAGTAGGCAAAGATATACTTGAAAACATTGTTACTGACTTTGAATCCAAATTATCCACCGGGCGTAAGGGTTTTGAGGTCATTGAGACGGTGGCGCAGAGGGTGCGGGAGTATAATGATACAGTAAGTGAAAGAAGCAGTGAGGTCAGAAAAAAGATAACAGATTTAGATGATGAAATGACAACAATACAAGATCAAATTAAGAAAACATATCCTACCAAAGAGGAAAAAGATGCTGAACCTCTTGCAGACAAAATTGAGAAATCTAAAATTGAAGTGACTGAGATGGTAGAAAAATGTAAAAAGCTTGCCAAAACATTTAAAGCAGACTTATTTAATCTGAAAGATAAAATCAAAGATTTAGGCCATGAAGCAAACGAACAAATTAATAAAGCCAGAGACAATGTGGAGCGTGAAGGTCAGCGTCTTGGCAGAGTGCAGAAGAATGAGAAAGAACAGTACGAGGAGATGGAGACGAAAATTACAAGTGTTCTGTTAGTCGTAAAAGATAAGTTGAATCAGGAGATTAGGAGCCAGGTGAATGGACTTATCAGTCTACTAAATGAGAAGGTCAAAAACATTTTGAAGGAGTGTAGGCATATTTGTCGTACGCTTGAAAATTATCTTCTGGATCTGGATAAGTGGATGGAGACGGCCAAAACGTTCATTGATAATGTAATCGAAAAACAGGTGGGAGCAATAAAAAAAGAAGTTGATGAAGCCGCAAAAGATAGAAAGCCGAACCACAAGAAAAATCTGGACACATCAATCAGCGAACTGGAAGCTGGATTGAAGCAGAGAGTCACAGAGTTGGATACATGGAATAAGGCTGCAGGGAGCGCTGTTAGCGCGGCGAAGGAGAAGTGTAAGACAATTGGTGATATGGTGGAGACTAAAAGTGCAGGTAGTGACAAAATTCATGGGCTAGCGAAAACGATGCAGGAAAAGGCTGATAAGCTCAGGGAGGCGGCGAAGGAAGTTAAGAAGGAGATTGGTCAGTGGGTTAAAGCAGCGCTTACGCAGGTGAAAGAGATGGATGGAAAACTTAAGCATGATCTGGGTAAATTAAAAGAACAAATTAATCAAAAGATTGGGGATTATGTTAGGGGTTATATTAAAGAAGTTAGAAGTAAAGTTAAGAGTATCGAGGGGGATACACGAAATCCGAAATCAGGTCTTTGGGGCGTTAAACAAAAAGTTAAAGATTATGCAGAAACTTATAAGAAATTTTACCAAAAGAATACAGGAATGGTGTATCAGTGGATTGAACAGATTTTGGAAAGCGGGGCGGTTGATTCGTATCTAACACATTATGGTACTACGGAGCGACAAAATGCAAAAAACAAGGTGAAGGAAAAGATTGCGGAGGTTGCTGAGACAGAGGTTGATACACAGCCCAAAGCAGAGGGAAACGTGAAAGCTACTCTGAATAACATTAAAGATTTTCTTACTAATTTCGCTGAGCGAGTCAAGATTAAACTAGCAGGTGGTGAGTTCACTAAATTTGTTGATTCCGTGAGGAAGGATACTGGCATTGTTATGTCCGAAAAATCGCATCTCGAAGCTGCGGTCAAAATTATACTGCGGCTAGTCGCCACTGCTGCTTCGAAGCTTGCCAATGAAATTAATGAATTGGCGTTGAAGCAGGATAAGGATAGCCTTGGTCAATACTTGGATGACGCTCTTGATGTTGCGGGGACGCTTGAGCAGAATCTAGGTGATGCATTTCAGTCGACAAACGATCATGTCGGAAATGTCACCTCACCTGCTTTAAACGATAATATTCCGAAGCTGATCATTGCGATATTGAATGGAGAGTTACCTGCCGCTAAAGGTGACAAGGTAGGAGAACAGGTTACGCTGAAAAATGTTAAGGGGTTTTCACAATATAACGCCTACATCAATCAACAAAATTTAAACCTCACCGATCCTAGAGCCGCTCTAACCGGTGTGGACGATGACACCGAGGGCACCCTCCCCGCGGCGATCGGTGATATTGAGAGGCAGGTGACGAGTAAGCTTACTGCTGGTGACCTCGCATCAGAAATAGATAAATCGACCACTTTCCAATCCCCCTTCGACCAAATCACCACGAAACTAAAAGAAATCGCCGGGCTGGTTGACAGCGCTACAAAAACAACCACGAAAGTGCAAGGCGGTCAAGATTCAAACGACGGCATCCAACAATACTTAGGTGCGCTTGATGAAATGCGTACCGGTGGAGGTACTGTCAACCTCACCGCAAAGGGCTTGGAAAGTCACGCCCCCGTCAAAGGCCTCGAGACGATCAAAAATGATATTGGCCTGCTGCAAACCAAGAACATTGAGAATGTGAAACACAACCTCAATGAGCTCTGCGCAGCGGTGAGATGGGCAGCCAACGAGGTCAACTGGTTTATGAGGGAGATGAAAAAAGGGCAGATTGATGAGAAACTGGCTGGGATCAGGAAACAAATCGACGACCTACGTGTCAAGGAGATACAGGGTACTATCACCCTATGCACTGACTTTCTTCAAAAAGCCACTGAATCAGGACAAGTTACAATCAAGGCACTTGAAAAATATGTCGATGAACAAGTTGCCGACGCCATTAAAACACTCACCACCCAGGCCAAAAAGCACTACGTCTCCACCCTCAAGACTGAGCTGCAAAACTTCACCGCCAGAGTTCAGGGCCACTTGACGGGACTGACGACGCTGATCGACAAGGATCTGACCATTGGTTACAAGGGGCTGATGAAGACTGTGCAGGGGGTTAAGTTTATTGTTGAACACAAAAAGGAAGCTGAGTTCTACACGTCGGGAGGTACTAAGCTGTTTGATGCAATTAAGAACGCTGTACCTCCGCCACCCGAGCAAGAGAGGCCAACCAAGGAACATTTCAAGGCCTTAGTAGATGCCTTCGAGCATTACTTCAACAATATCCACGGCTACGTCAAGGAAGAGATTTCGAGGCTGGACAAGCAGTACAAACAAACGCTTAATTACCAGCTAACACACACTGAATCGAAATACCTTGAGAAGCTCTACACCTCCAGGCTCAACGCTGCACATACCGCGATCAACAACCTACTTGATCACATTAATACAAGCCACCGCTATAACCACGAACTCCCCGCCTTGCTTGACAGTCTCTCCTCCGCAACTGCCACCCTCGCTCCCGAATCCTTTGCCAGGACCACGACCCCCCTGCTTGACGGTATCGGCAAGGGTGTTGAAGGATTTGTTAGTGAACTTGAAAAGGCCTACAATAATAGATATGATGGAGGCTCCGATGGCATAATATTAGTCGACGCAAGAACTACGAAAGTTACGGATGATGGCAAAAAGTGCGCTAAAGTGTGCCTCAACGTACTATCCATCTTGTATACGGAGTTAAACACATTGGTGAAGCATTGCCAGTCGTCATCCAGAAGTGAACAAATTAATAAATTGACCAATGTAGGCAAGTTCTTCCTTGACCAAGGCTACGATGTTTCCGACGATGGCGAGCAGAATGGTGAATTGCAAGACGACAAGAGGATGACAGTGTTCTTCATCTACAAACGTCTTTTCGGATATGATGACAATCACATCTACAAAAAAGATAGATTCAACCAAGAAATCGGCCCGCTTAAAACTTTACACGACTGCCTCCAAACATATTACCAAGTCGGCCACGTTGCCACTTCATCCTCCAAAAAAACACCATGTAGCATATTCGAGATGCTATGTTGGCTATCTGGCCTGCCGTGCAATACGGTTTACACGGAGTTGTGGCGTGATGCTGTGAGTGACCTGTTTGTCGATCCAAAGAAGCAGACGACGGAAGATGATATAAGCATGTCGTTTGTCAGCGACGAACCCCTGCCGGCGTATCCCACCTCAATCGAATGTGATGCTGCACAGCGAGCAGTGAAGCGCCTATGCTCAAGGTCGTACGACGTTCTGATCAAAATAGTAGGTTACGGCAACGAACACACGACATACGCCGTCGACTACTGCGACAACAGTCTGCGTCTATCTTACCCATCCGATCCGTCACAGTGCCTTGAACTATTGCTGGACATCCTACGCAGATTGTTACCGGTGTTCAGATTCTTGCATAGCCAGTGCAAGCTGGAAACTAAACACTACGGTTGGTCGAATTGCCTGTACGGCAAGGATATCTTGACCGGTAAATCGCATTGTGATAAGCATCCAGATGACAAGCAAACCGACTGCCTGCCCAGATCACCGCTTCAATCGTACCTTAGTGATACGTTACCCGGCCACTTACCTCACAACCTAACTACCATGGGATGCAAATCCGTATGCAGCAACTGCCCCAAGGGCCTGCCTGGACAGCCGTGTCTGACACCACTTGGCTTCAGAGGTTTCTCTGGAAGTACGAAGCAAGGCAAAGAGCTATGCAAAGTGCTGACCAAATTCTTAGACAATTCGAATATTAACACGCTGTTCGGTCTGTTGCCTAAGCCGCCATCTACGTTGCCCGAACACTTCCAATTTGCGTTGTCGTTGGCCAATATGCTAAAGAATGACGGCTCTCGTACAAATGACGTCAAAACAGCCTTCGACAAATCAATCAACGAGGTGTCCATCGACCTGCATAAAAACTCAAGCAAATTAACAAGTGCGCTACGTAATGTGTATCTGAATGACCACAGCCATGAAGGCAATGCGCATCACAAAGCTAACGAAGCCGATCTGTACACGCTCTCAAAAACAACGTCGTGTATTCAACCAAACGATATGAATATTCACTGCGGTCCCTATCTCTCGTCTACATGTTTCGATACATACAACTATCTCGCAGAAAAACATTCCGATCTGTATCTCTCGTGGGCTGTGTATCTACCGTGGACTTTCTATAACTACCTGAAATCATTACTTGACGCCTTCCAACAAATTGATTGTGTTAACTTTGGATGTACCAGATGTCATTGTAAACCAGGTGGCCACGGTAAAGAATACAACTGTAAGTGCAACGCCTTAGTAACTTGTCGCGGCGTTATTAGTACATTCTACAGTTACGGATTCACATTTGGTAGCGCTAGCCAATTGATGCACACTGACAGCAGACGCTACTGCCGAAACTTCTACAACCAAATCTGTAACGTACTGAAATCGCAACACTTCACCAAATTATTTGAGGAATGTGACAACTTCATTTGGACCATCAGAGAACCGTTCACCTACCTAGTGCTGGCTCTCTGGTCACTCTCCCTCTTCTACCTCATCTGCGTGATGATTGGCAGACTGGATGTGCTCCACATCAGGTCACACCTGAGGATACCGTCATCGCACAAGATAACAGCGCAGTCACTGTTGGCTGCAGCGCAAGTCGGAAGGCTTGCCAAGATATCGTATCTACAACCGTGATCATCGTCACATTTGTAATTCACAGCAACTCACTTAGCGAATCACCTACTCACCTAACCGACAAACGTAGTCTAATGTCTCGAATTACTCTAGCGGCAAACTGTGAACTAAATAGCGTTGAAATTAGGTGATGACTGAACGACCATGCAACGTGCTAACCTAGCACTCAGGCAAAGTGCTAACCTAGCACCCAGGCAAAGTGCTGAGCTAGCACCCAGGCAACGTGGTAAGGTAGCATCCAGGCAAAGTGGTAAGCTAGCAACCAGGCAAAGTGCTAAGCTAGCAACCAGGCAAAGTGCTAAGCTAGCACACAGGCTAAGTGGTAAGCTAGCAACCAGGCAGAGTGGTAAGCTAGCAACCAGGCAACGTGCTAAGCTAGCACACAGGCGAAGTGATAAGCTAGCACACAGGCTAAGTGGTAAGCTAGCAACCAGGCAGAGTGGTAAGCTAGCAACCAGGCAACGTGCTAAGCTAGCACACAGGCGAAGTGATAAGCTAGCACCCAGGCTAAGTGATAACCTAGCACACAGGCAACGTGGTAAGCTAGGAACCAGGCAAAGTGGTAAGCTAGCACCCGGGCTAAGTGCTAACCTAGCACCCAGGCTAAGTGTTGACCAAGCACCTGACCAAAGTGGTGACCAAGTTGGTGACCAACGTGTTGACCAAGGTGCTGACCAATGTGCTGACCAGAGTGGTGACCAATGTCATGACCAGAGTGGTGACCAATGTGCTGACCAACGTGTTGACCAATGCCATGACCAACGTGTTGACCAACATGGTGACCAAGCACCTGACCAAAGTGCTGACCAATGTGCTGACCAAGGTGCTGACCAATGTGCTGACCAAAGTGCTGACCAAGCACCTGGCCAAGTTGATGTTACGGCAGCGATGACATGGTTACGGCAGCGATGACATGGTCACGGCGGCGATGACATGGACACGGCAGCGATGACATGGACACGGCAGCGATGACATGGTTACGGCAGCGATGACATGGACTCGGCAGCGATGACATGGACTCGGCAGCGATGACAGTGGTGACCTAAGTGGTGATTATTATCCACTCTACATCGCTCCTTATCCACTCCACATCGCTCCCTAACCCACTCTACATCGCCCCTTAACCCACTCTACATCGCCCATTTATCCACTCTACATCGCCCCTTATCCACTCTACATCGCCCCTTTATCCACTCTACATCGCTCCCTTACGCACTCCACATCGCTCCCTTACCCACTCTACATCGCCCCTTAACCCACTCCACATCGCTCCTTAACCCACTCTACATCGCTCCTTTATCTACTCTACATCGCTCCCTAATCCACTCTACAACGCTCCCTAACCCACTCTACATCGCTCCCTAACCCACTCTACATCGCCCCTTAACCCACTCTACATCGCCCCTTAACCCACTCTACATCGCTCCTTAACCCACTCTACATCGCCCCTTAACCCACTCTACATCGCCCCTAATCCACTCTCCATCGCTCCCTTATCCACTCTTCATCGCTCCCTAATCCACTCTACATCGCCCCTTTACCCACTCTACATCGCTCCCTAACCCACTCTACATCGCCCCTTTACCCACTCTACATCGCTCCTTTATCCACTCCACATCGCCCCTTACCCACTCTACATCGCCCCCTAACCCACCCTACATCGCCCCTTAACCCACTCTACATCGCCCCTAAAC
>NW_012236966.1:0-8591 GCF_000981445.1 Babesia bigemina
CCACTCTACATCGCCCCTTACCCACTCTACATCGCCCCTTTATCCACTCTACATCGCCCCTTAACCCACTCTACATCGCCCCTTAACCCACTCTACATCGCTCCTTTATCCACTCTACATCGCCCCTTTACCCATGCTACATCGCTCCTTAATCCACTCTACATCGCTCCCTTACCCACTCAACATCGCTCCCTAATCCACTGTACATCGCTCCCTAACCCACTCCACATCGCCCCTTTATCCACTCTACATCGCCCCTTTACCCACTCCACATCGCCCCTTTACCCACTCTACATCGCTCCTTTACCCACTCTACATCGCTCCCTAACCCACGCTACATCGCTCCCTTATCCACTCTACATCGCCCCTTAACCCACTCTACATCGCTCCTTAACCCACTCTACATCGCCCCTTTACCCACTCCACATCCCTCGAATTACCTTGTCTTATTAACGCTATGACCTCTTTAAACCATCCTAATAACTTGTTGATAGTGACCATTTTCTCACTGACGATGCTACTATAAGAGCCTTGAATGACATTGACTCCAAGCTCATTAGCCTTGGTCACCTGGCTGGCCAACTTGGAGGATTTGTTGGTCAAAGTGACAGTGTTAAGAAAGCCGTTAAGAATGCTATTATCGCTAAAATTAACAGTACTGAAGAGCTTAAAAATGTTTACTCTTCTCTTGTTACTACCCTTTCTGAGTCTGTCAAGTCTGGTGTCCAGGCTGGTGACACCAAGAAAATTAGTGAGCTTAATAAGTTAGTTACTGCAGAAATTCAGCGTCTTAATGATCAACTTAGTAAGCCTAATAACCTTAATAATAACTCTCCTTCTTCCCCCTCTCCCTCTGCTGACCCAGCCAAATTGCAGTCCAAGTTGGAGGCATTGGAGAAAGTGAAGGAGCTTTGTGAATTTTATGAGAATTTCAAGAATCATCCAAATGAGCCTAAAAATATCCTTGTTAATTTATGTTCCGGCCTCGAAACCTTCCTCGGCTTCAATCCATCTTCCAAAGGCTACGACGGCTCTGGGATTGTGTACTCCGACCTTGACAGGCTGTGTGACGGGGTGATGGGATTTTTGAGTGGTGTGCTTGGTGCGGTGAAAAATGATCCAAGCGTTAAGACATACACTTTAATAACCGAACTTGACTTTAATAAACTTTTAGATAATATGCATAATGGTGTTTTTGGTTTTGGTGTTTGCATAGACCATGTGATGCGTGTACTTCATGACTATGTTGCCGAGTTGCATAAGCGTACTGAGGCAGTTATGAAGCCTGTTAATGGCATCAATAGATCGATAGAAGAACACAAACTTTTAATTCAGCAGGAAAAAGATGTTGAGCTTTTCGACCAGATTGCCGGGTGGACTCAACGCGCTGCGCAGTACATCGACCAAGCCAGGCAATCCAGAAAAGCGTTAAATAATCTCGATTCCGATTTATACGGTAAGTTGAAATGTAATGTATCATTGGTGTTGCAGGCGACGGAGACCTTTATGGAAAATTGTTCAAACAGCGACCTCCATGAGATCCATGTGGCATCATTCAATACAATGTTGAAGGTATCAGGTAAAATTGGCGAGAGGTTTCAAGCAAGCATCAACAGAGTACAATATTATTTAAATGCTAAGATTAACGAATTACATAAAAATCTATCTGGTTTTCGTGATACGCAATTCAAAGAATTGTACGACGCTGTAACAGGAGTCTACGTGGCTTTCAAGGATGTGTACGGAGACATGGAATCGCTTCTACCGAAGTATGCACGAGAAGTTGTTGGTAAGGTGGAAAGTATCTCCCATTCCTCGGAGCAGTTTAAGCTGTCATTTGAAAAAACGCAACGTGCGCTGTTGTCGGCGACGCAACAAGTGGCGACGCAACTCGGAAATTTTGAAAATCTGCAACGTGTGGATGGAATAGACGGCAGCCTTAGAGGCAGAGTGAAATTTTTAAAACACATCGGCGAAAGTGAAAATGCTTTTACTGTCGTTAATGGTTACTTGACGAAGCTGAACGAGGATGTCATGACGCCTCTGTCGATTGCTATGTATGGGATAGGTGAGGGATTTGGACAGAATGTTCTGTCGAAAACCAATAGTGATGTAGACGACGCCATAAAACACGCTATAGGGGAGATAAAATTGCTTAAAAGTATTGACAGCAAATTTCCAAATTTTGGCGAGCTTCGAAGTAAATTACAAGAACTTGGTATTGATATGGGTAGTGTTGGCGACGACCTTAAGGGCAAATTCACGGATGTCGATGAACTCAATGCAGTGATTCAGAAGCTGGAAGAATCCTCTAAAATGGACAAAGGTGACGCGACAGTAATTTTCACAGAAATGGCCACTGTAACTGAGGCCATATCTTCGCATTCTACGGATGTTTTTGTAAAAGTGCTGAATGAAATTAAAAAGCAAGTAACTGAAGAAATTAGAGATGTAGCCGGCGCTATTAAGAGCATGGTTACGACTATTCATACCGGTGTAAAATATGATCAAAATGACAAGGAGTATGATTACGGTGGTGGCGCCATCGGCATAGGCAATTCGGCATCTGGAGTTCTGAAACTGATTAGTGAGTTTATATCCAATATTTACAATCAGGTTACAATGCTTCATAAAAGTGTTGGAAAAGAGGGTGAAGATGCAGGGAGCAGTAGCGTTTACAGGGATATAAAAAAACTTCACGCGAGCATTGGTATTCTAAGTACAGAAATTGAGAAAGTTGGCAAACAAGTCACAGAAGTTGAGAAAAAACTGGAAGACTGCATGAAGTCGACGTTTGAATTTATTAACGAGGCTCCTAAATGGGCTGAAAAAATCATGGATGATTTACGCCAAGACGTGAATGGAGAAATTGCCAATGGTTTCGAAAACGTTCAGAAAAAGGCTAAGGAGATATATGTAAAGAGGAAGCAATTGGAGCTGAACTCCTTGCACTCCATTGTAAACGAACAACATAAACGGATTGAGGAAATACTCGATGAAGATAAACGTAATGGCGTTAAAGGATTAATGAAGCGGATGAATGATTACAAGTTGCTCAATGATTTTAAAATTGTCCTCACCCCGTCCTCTAAACATGACCCTACTAAATTCTCCCAACTCGGCGCAAAGTTCCAAGACTACGTCGACAAAATTCTAGAGTACCTAAAGTACCAAGTCATGACCAAAAGTAAGCCTCCTCAGCCTACCGACCACTCCAGACACGTCGAAGGCATCAGGGAGTCGTTTGACGTATTGCTCCGATATCTCATGTATACGGGTCATAGTAAATATTTCAATTTTACTCACGAATCCGATGAATTACTGTCCAATCTGATCGATTCCGTCCATTCCCTAACTCCCCTCACCTCCACCCTCGACCCCCAAGCGCTGCCGGACGCAGGACGGCCCGTGCTCAGGGCGCTGAAGGATGGGATGCTGGGATTCGTGGGAGAGTTGGGGAAGGGGTATGTGAACAGGTATGATGGGCATAAGGATGTTATTGATATGAGTAAATTGGTTGATACAAAAGGTAATTTGACGAATAATGGCAGAAATTTGTCGAAGGTGTTTTTGACGATTTTGGAGATGATATTCTACAGACTCGAAAAATTAAGGAGGAGTTGTGTAACAGGTGGTGAATGCATAAATAATAAGACGTGTTTAACTGAGTTAGTAAACGGTAATAAAAAGGAGAGTGTCCTCGGCAAATGGCTGCAGTACCATGGTTATAGGGTCTCCTACGATGAGGAGACGCAGAACGGTGAGTTGAAGAGAGACATGACGGGGAGAGATATTCATGCCATTCTCGTCAAAAGCGGGAAAGATCGGAAACATCTCTTTGCATCTGATAATTCTAGGTTGGACAGCGGTGCTCTTAGGCAGCTTATCGGCCACCTTGGCACGTACTACGATGTATGCCATATTCGTTATATCGAGAAGCCAAAACAACCGACCACTGTTAAACAGATGCTTCACTGGCTATGTGGATTCTGGCATAATCCGATGCGTGATAAGGTTAGGTTCTCGCTCAAGGAATACTTCCCCAAACCTAAGGGACGCGAGGAGGAAGATTATTCCACTATTAAGAGCAGCGACATTAGCCTAGATGCAACTACAACGATTACGCCTCACTCACTAGACGACAATATCAAACGCCTTTGTGCGTATTCCCATGACACGTTAATCGCAATCCTGGGTCACGGTCAAGAGGAGGGCCGATACGCAGTTGACTTTCGCACAAACCCCGACGGTTTGTGGTATCCAATTAACAAATATCAATGTTTCGATATGTTTGTAGATATGTCGTATAAGTTGTATGACCAACTGTACTTCGTATTGGTTCAGTGCCAGCGCAATTCAGAGGCCAATAGCTGGCGTGACTGCTATTACGGCAGGTACGTGGGCGGTTCGTCATGGACTTGTAATGAGAAGCAATGTGTCAACCAAAACTGTCCCCAAATAGCTGACCAAAAGGCTAACCAAAATGCCAACCAAAAGGCTGACCAAACGTGTGGCCAGCACCCTGTATGCGGTGTCAAATCACCTTTGCAATCCTTCTTAGAGGACGGACTGCAGGGCTTCCTTCCTCACCATTTTACGAAGGTGGGATGTGGAGTTCAGTGTTCAGTGAGCAATCACAGAGGAATTCCATGTAAGACACCAATGGGCTTTGGTGATATTGGTAATGCCGCATCGCATACCCAGAAGGGTGAGTATATCATGAAATCGCTTGATGAATTCTGCGGGAAACCGAGTAGTCCGCTGAGAAACCTCTGCAGCTACTTCATATGCCTTTTACAGAGGACCCCGCAAACGCTGGATGATATGTTCGCATTCTTCAGCAATTACCTGCGAAACTGGAATGATATAGACCAGCAACGTAGGAAGCATATACAAGGGGCACTGGATAACGCAACCGCCAAGGCGTACTTCGGCGTCAATTATGGTGAGCTCAATGTTAATTCCATATTCTATAGCAGTGCTAGCAATAAAAATCATAGCAATGGAGATTTGCTGTGCCTCCTCAATTGCGATAATTATTCAACGATGACCTGCGGCCGTTTTATGCAGCCTTTCGGGTTCAACACATGGAATATTTTCGCAGCGAAGAACTCAGGCAGATACCTATCGTGGATTGTTTATCTCACGGAAACATTCTACAACCTGTTGCAACAACTATACGAAGAATGTTGCAACAATTGCACCAAACCAGGAACCAGGTGCCACGGTAAAGTATGCCCGGATGAATGTAAAGTGAAGTCGGCATACAAATCTGAGGACACGAAAACCGCACTAAGCAATCAAAAGCACACTGATGGTTGCAAATCAATAGCGTTATGTCCACTCACGCGTCCTACGTTAGCAAGATACGGTTTTGTACTGCAGAGTATATCTAACCTCAGTGGCGAAAATGGCCCCGAAACGAAACGCACGTGTCAGGATTTGTGCAACTCCTTACAGATTGTACTTAACAACAAAGAAGCGGACAAACATGTTCTCGCCGAATTTGTATACCGAACTATTCCGAACTTCCTCTGGGCTATCAGAAGTAAATTCTTCTGGACCACCGTAGCCCTCTGGTCACTATCACTCTTCTACCTCATCTGCGTGATGGTTGGCAGACTGGATGTGCTCCACATACGCTCACACCTGAGGATACCGTCGTCGCACAAGATTACAGCGCAGTCATTGCTGGCGGCGACGCAAGTCGGAAGGCTTGCCAAGATATCGTATCTACAACCATAATCGTATTCACATTTGTCATTCACAACTACTCACTTAGCGAATCACCTACTCACCTAACAAACAAACGTAGTCTAATGTCTCGAATTACTCTAGCGGTAACCTGTGAACTGGATAGCGTTGAAATTAAGTGATGAGTGAAAGACAAAGCAACGTGTTAACCTAGCACCCAGGCAAAGTGCTAAGCTGGCACCCAGGCTAAGTGCTCAGCAAGCACATAGGCAACGTGTTAACCTAGCACTCAGGCAAAGTGGTAACCTAGCACTCAGGCAAAGTGCTAAGCTGGCACCCAGGCAAAGTGGTGACCTAGCAACCAGGCAAAGTGTTGACCTAGCACACAGGCAAAGTGCTAAGCTAGCACCCAGGCAAAGTGCTAAGCTTGCAACCAGGCAAAGTGCTGACCTAGCACTCGGGCAAAGTGCTAAGCTGGCAACCAGGCTAAGTGGTAAGCTAGCAACCAGGCAAAGTGGTAAGCTAGCAACCAGGCAAAGTGGTAAGCTAGCAACCAGGCAACGTGCTAAGCTGGCACACAGGCAAAGTGCTGAGCTGGCGGATGAACCGTAATTTGGTGGGTGTTGTAGCACGTTGATTGCCCGGTGCTTTGAGTTGTGCGTTGACTGTGAGAGGCGTCCGCGTTGCCCATTGAGTCAGTGTCACGTGAGGCTGGGTGATTGGTCGCTAACGTAGGCGGCCGTGAGGGCCGCGGCGGGTGACCTAAGTCGTGTGTTGCGAGTCACTGGCAGGGTGGCGTAATCCGCGTTGGCCCGGTTAAGTAGTATATATAGGCGTCAATGTAGCGATTGTTAATATCACATTTAGGCACGTAGCCGACACGCTCCGCCAGCATGGCGCCGATACCGCGGCTCGTAGCACGGTGCTGCTGCACTGTGGGAGTTGAGCGCACGGGGTTCGCTGCAATTTTCATGGCGTTGCCAATGGTATATAATTTAGAGTGAGAGTTGGTGCTGATCACATGCGTCGCGTCAGGACAACCGTGGTATCCCGGGCAGCGTGGGTGTCAGTGGCCTGGGCTGGGGGGATACAGGGGTGAGGGTGAGTGTTGATGAGGGGACTGGGAGCGGCAGTGGTAGTGTTGCAGTTGGTGAGTGCGTTGCTAGGTGATTGATATGTTAGCAGGTTGAGGGGAGTGGGAGCGGCAGTGGTAGTGTTGCAGTTGGTGAGTGCGTTGCTTAAGTGATTGATATGTTCGCAGGCTGAGGGGACTGGTAGCGGCAGTGTTCGTGTTGCAGTTGGTGAGTGCTGCTTGGGTGATTGATATGTTCGCAGGTTGAGGGGACTGGGCGCGGCAGTGGTACGTGTCGCAGTTGGTGAGTGCTGCTTGAGTGATTGATATGTTTGCAGGCTGAGGGGACTGGGAGCGGCAGTGGTAGTGTTGCAGTTGGTGAGTGCGTTGCTAGGTGATTGATATGTTTGCAGGCTGAGGGGATAGGGAGGAGAAGATGTCGTGGGAGAAGTGTAAGTGTAACAAAAACTGTACGAAGAGTGACTGTTATTGCTGTTACGTGTGTTGTACAGGATGTACTAGAACAAGGTGTTTTTATTGTATGGAATTCTATAGTGAGCGCAGTCGTGGAATGAAACAATGCCATACTAATGGATGTAAAGAGTGCAACACCGCCGAATGTCCATGTAAGTGTTGTGATGAGAAACGCTTTGAAGCTTCCCGTCGACAACGTGCCGCCGGTCAACAGCAATCCCTTACTTCCTCCCATGTCTCCTCTTCTACCACCGTACAACGTTCCACCGGCGGACCCGGTACTGCTCACACCACGAATCCCTCCAAGTCTTCAGATCTCACAGTTGCCATGATCATCGTCCCCGTCGCCCTCATCATCGTCGTCATCTGCGTCATGGTCTACTTCCGCATCCGGCCGTTCCACAGGGTGCGGTATCTACTGCGCAGCTGATCGCAATCACGTAACTGGCAACTGACATCTAATGTTCTAGACAGAGTAATGATCGCGTTGATGACCAGTCACATGAGCAGTGAGGTGACCAAGCACCTTCCCCCTCCGCCATCGCCGCCGTCATCGTCGCCATCATCGTCGCCATCATCCTGCTCGACCTGTGCATCTTCCGCTTCCCGGTGGGCCGCAACATCCGCGATTTCCTCGTACGCAAGATACCCTTCTGCATCGCGTTCTACAGCTAATATCCGCAATGTGTTAGCGCAAACATCGTAATCCAAGTTCCACCGATCACCTAACTGGCAACTGACATCTAATGTTCTATACAGTAATGATTGCTTGATGACCAATCACATGAGCAGTGAGGTGACCATAACCCCGCCCCTTACATCATCGCCGCCGTCATCGTTGCCATCATCGTCGCCATCATCCTGCTCGACCTGTGCATCTTCCGCTTCCCGGTGGGCCACAGAATCCGCGATTTCCTCGTCCGCAAGATACCCTTCTGCATCGCGTTTTACAGCTGATCTAAGCAATTTAGTAGCGCAAAGATCTTAATCAAAATCCCGCTGATCACCTAACTGGCAACTGACATCTAATGTTCTAGACAATGTATTGATCGCGTTGATGACCAATCACATCAGCGGTGAGGTGACTACTTCCCCCGCCCCTTACATCATCGCCGCCGTCGCCCTCATCATCATCGTCATCTGCGTCATGATCTACTTCCGCATCCGGCCGTTCCACAGGGTGCGGTATCTACTGCGCAGCTGATCGCAATCACGTAACTGGCAACTGACATCTAATGTTCTAGACAGAGTAATGATCGCGTTGATGACCAGTCACATGAGCAGTGAGGTGACCAAGCACCTGACCAATGCCACGACCAAAGTGGTGACCAAGACGCTGCCCAAAGTGCTG
>NW_012236967.1:0-8763 GCF_000981445.1 Babesia bigemina
TACATCGCTCCCTTATCCACTCTACATCGCCCCTTAACCTCCTCTAATCGCTCCCTAATCCACTCTACATCGCCCCTTTACCCACTCTACATCGCCCCTTTGTCCACTCTACATCCCTCCTTATCCACTCCACATCGCCCCTTTACCCACTCTACATCGCTCCTTAACCCACTCTACATCGCTCCCTAATCCACTCTACATCGCCCCTTATCCACTCTACATCGCCCCTTAACCCACTCTACATCGCTCCCTAACCCACTCTACATCGCCCCTTTATCCACTCTACATCGCCCCTTAACCCACTCTACATCGCCCCTTTATCCACTCTACATCGCCCCTTAACCCACTCTACATCGCTCCCTAACCCACTCTTCATCGCTCCCTAACCCACTCTAGATCGCTCCTTAACCCACTCTACATCGCCCCTTAACCCACTCTACATCGCTCCTTTGTCCACTCTACATCGCCCCTTTACCCACTCTACATCGCTCCTTTACCCACTCTACATCGCTCCTCTATCCACCTTACATCGCCCCTTTATCCACTCTACATCGCCCCTTTACCCACTCCACATCGCCCCTTAACCCACTCTACATCGCTCCTTAACCCACTCCACATCGCCCCTTAACCACTCTACATCGCTCCCTAATCCACTCTACATCGCCCCTTTATCTACTCCACATCGCTCCCTAACCCACTCTACATCGCTCCTCTATCCACTCTACATCGCCCCTTATCCACTCTACATCGCTCCCTAACCCACTCCACATCACCCCTTAACCCACTCTACATCGCCCCTTTACCCACTCTACATCGCTCCCTAACCCACTCTACATCGCTCCTTTACCCACTCTACATCGCTCCTTTATCCACTCTACATCGCTCCTTTACCCACTCTACATCGCCGCTTTACCCACTCCACATCGCCCCTTTACCCACTCCACATCGCCCCTTTACCCACTCCAGATCGCTCCTTAACCCACTCTACATCGCTCCCTTACCCACTCTACATCGCCCCTTTACCCACTCTACATCGCTCTCTAACCCACTCTACATCGCCCCTTTACCCACTCTACATCGCTCCCTAATCCACTCTACATCGCTCCTTAACCCACTCCACATCGCTCCCTAATCCACTCTACATCGCTCCTTTATCCACCTTACATCGCTCCTCTATTCACTCTACATCGCTCCCTAACCCACTCTACATCGCCCCTTAACCCACTCCACATCGCCCCTTTATCCACTCTACATCGCCCCTTTACCCACTCTACATCGCCCCTTAACCCACTCTACATCGCCCCTTTATCCACTCCACATCGCCCCTTAACACACTCTACATCGCTCCCTTATCCACTCCACATCGCTCGAATTACCTCGCCATATTACCGCTATGACTTCTATAAACCATAGCAATAACTTGTGCCTTGTCACCCTTCACTTCCCTCCTGACTGAGTCCATCGACTGGTTGATCCAGGTGAGGCATGGGAATGGTGACGGTGACAAGGGTCTTACCAAGTTGTCTCAAGCTTTGAAAAAGTTGATTGAGGAGGCTATTGAGAAGGCTACTAACTCCCTTAATGCCGAAAAATCTAAACTTGAATGCCCTGTTAAGTATGCTGGACATCCCTCTAACTGTGCCTATATTGATAAGCTGATGAAACATGCTAAAGATTCTGACAATGTCGATCAGCCTAAAAATGTTTTTACTAAGCAGCAAATAACTGATATGAAAAATAAATGCATTGCTTCCCACTCCCGTCGTTATGATGATGCTACTAAGAAAGCCTTGGATGGCATTAAAGAGCGTCAGAAACAACTTGATGAACTTAAAAAGAAACTCGAAGCTTTTATCGGCAAAGATAACAGTGCTGAAGAATGTAAAAACCTTTTAGAGAATCTTTGTGACGGCCTCGAGACTTTCCTCGGCTTCAATCCATCTTCCAAAGGCTACACTGGCAATGGCATTGTCTACTCTGACTTGGATAGGCTGTGTGACGCGGTGATGGGATTTTTGAGTGGTGTGCTTGAAGCAGTGAAAGATGAAAATGAAGTGACAACTTATGATCAATACATTAGTGGAGAGGATAAAAAGCTTAAAAGTGTACTTGACACCTTAAATAATAATATTGGCTCCGGGCGTCATGGGCTTGTGGCGTCTGTCGCGGAGGTGAAGGGGTGGTTGGAGGGGTATGAAACACAAATTAAGGCATACAATGCTGGTGTAACAAGCACGTTAGATAGGTTGAAATATAATATTAATGACGACCTTAGCTCTATTAATGAACGTAAATCGCTCGCTGATCAGCATGACAGTTGGAAGAGCAGTGTTACAAAATATGCAAGTAATATCAAACAGGCGAAAATAGCCTCCACAAATCTCGACAACAAATTGAAAAACGACTTAGAGGTACCGCTCCGAAATATTAGTAGCGTTTTGGTGTTTATGAAGAAATCAGCAGAAAGCACGGATTTGAGGTCTCAGGCTGCAACATTGGACGATGATGTCGTAAAAATTGAAAACGAAATAATTACCCAGATAGAAATTAGATCACAGGGAATTCGGGATAAGCTACATGATGAGTTCTGTGAAATGGAAGCAAAAATTAGGACTTTGAACGATACAAGGAAGGAGCGGATTAAGGTTATGAAGCAGGCCATACGAGAATTTCGGAGGTTAATTGACGTGCATTTTGGGGATTACCGCGACAGTTATAAGAAAAAGATCATGAAAACATTTATTGATATTAAGACATTGTTAAGCAATGTAAATAAGACCGAGGCATTAACGGGTGCGAAAGATGGAAACTCTTGGCTTAAGCAAAAAGTTGTGAAGATAAGGGAGGAATTGGAGGCAACTGGCGCCGAACTGGCGCGTTATCTGAAGAATGCCACTAATTTGATTCAGGCGGCAGAGAGACTGCGTTTGGAAGCTGAGACGAAGGCGACGGATGCGTATGATAAATTAAAACTACACTCAACACTGGACAAGAAAATCGGAGAAATTGTACTAGCGAAAGGTAATATTACAGCAGCTCCAGGAGCAGCGAAAACTAAACTCAAATCGTTGGTGGAGCATATTACGAAGGCGGTTGGAAAGTTGGATGAGAAGATTAAAGATGACCTTGCCGATTTAAAACTTGAAGTCCGCTCAGGTATTGCATCATATGTAACAGGGCTGGTTGATAAAATTGTTGAAGCCGCCGGAAAGGCCAGTCTCGGAAGTATTTCTGCTAGCAACTCCGGTGTCGAATTTTTGAAGAGTGCTGAAGGCATAAAGGATAAAGGAAGCTTGGGGAAAGCACTTAATTATATCGTTAATAACGGCAACACAAATAGGGAGCAGACATATTTGGAGGCAGGTCTATATTATCTGAAAAGAACCAAGGACGAATGGAACAAAATCGTAAACAGGAAAATAAATATCACCTCCGACTTGTCAAAGGATTTGAAAGATGCAGCTAGTCAGGCATTCCTTGAGGCTGATACGGATGCTACCAACGTTAAGAAGCTAATGCACGCCTATAATATTCACGTAACAGATCATCAAAATAATACGCTGGCAACTGCGATCGCTGACTTAGAAAAATATGCGCTAACTGAAATGACGTCCATCGTAACCAGCAAAACCACCGAAATTGGTAAAGCCATTGGCGAGGTTAGAACTGAGGTGAATGCTATCAAGGATATTCTGCGAAGTGACAAAAATCATGACGTCATTCATACATTGAAACAATTGCACGACACAATTGGTCAGCACGATACGAAAGCAGGTGACGACAGCCTCGGAAAACTTATGATAAAAATGGATAAATTGCAGCAAGCTGATTTGTCTGAAAGCTTGGCCGGCAGAATCCAAAAGGCCATTTTGGGGGTGATTGATAATGTAAATATGTTGGAACTAGTGCCCGAAGATATTGAGGAAAAGAGGAAGGAAGTAGGAAACTTAGTGGACGATTTGAAAGCTGGATTAAGTCACAACATCAGTAATGTTATCAAAGTAATAATTGACACAGACACAGCCCTGGATGCTGCCACTGAAGAACTACATAAACGTGTACTTTCAGCGCGTCAAACACTGCAGGGTTATATTACACGTGTACAAGTCGACATCTCTGATGAATTGAAGCATATCTTCAAAAGTTTGACTGCCGAGGTGAGAAGATTATATGCCAAAAGACATGAAGCCTATCTGAAAGAATTGCAGAAAATAGTGCAGGCCGCACTAGCCGACGCCGCAGTGATAATTGACGCGAATCTAAAGTCAGGTGTTAAAGGTCTCATGAGATGGATGAAAGGCGAGATAGACTATTACGGTATTGAACGTTCTCCAAATAAGCTTGAATACTTAGACAGATCGATAAGGTCATCCAGCAATGGTAGAGAAAAACTAAAAAATCTATCGGATGCATTTAAAACATACTTGAATACTTTCTACGAATACATTAAATTCGAAGTCACAGACGCAACCAAAACAGTAACCAACCCCCCTCCCACCGTGCCACCCACCGACCCAGCCAACAAGCTAACCAAAATCAAAACTAACTTCGACAAATTACTTACTCATTCAAGTAACTCAAATGACTCTAAAAAGTATAATTATGACAATGATTTCGTTAAATTACGTGAGTCCCTCTCCACCTCCCTCCACCATTTATCCCCCTCCGCCTTCGCCAACCCCCGGCACCCGGAGCTGCTCGATGCGGTTAGAGCGGGGCTGCAGGGGTTTGTCAAGGAGATGGAGCGGGTGTATGTGAACGGGTATGATGGAGGGGAGGATATCATAATAGTAGATGCAAGAAATCAAAAAGTAACCGATGACGGCAAAAAATGCGCAAAAGTATGTCTGACATTGTTCTCCACACTTCATCACGTATTAAGTGTATTAAGGAAATATTGTTATCGCACATGTAAATATATGCAAATTAACAAATCAACTGAACTTGGCAGCTTTTTCAGCAAGCAAGGATACTGTATATCCGACCGAGGTGAACAAAACGGTGAATTGCAGGACAAAATTAGTATGCAAGGAACAAAAGTACATAGTTTACTTGCCGGGCAATTAAATACTGTTTACAACTCCAACAAGGGATTCAAAAATGCTCTTGAAAAGCTTAACGACTACCTTACCGATTATTACCAAGTCAGGCACATCTCCACTTTCACTGCCAAGAGACGACCATGCAACGTATTCGAAATGCTCTGTTGGCTCTCTGGGTTACCGTGCAATGCAGTGTATGAAGATATGCTGAGTGGAGCTGTGAGTGACCTATTCGAAGATCCAAGTAAGCAGGTCGCGGTTGAAGATGAAGGCCATGAAATCACAGTTTCAGACATGAGACAAGACTCCATACCGGCGCACCCGTACAACATGTCATATGATGACACGCAAAAAGCAATAACACGTCTTTGCTCGAAATCATACGATGTTCTGGCAAGAATCCTCGGCACCGGAGACGCGTACTCCATGTACGCCGTCGACTACTGCAGCAATGCACTAAATCTTCATTACCCGCCTAAAGGTGAAGATTGCCTTCATCTGCTGCTTGACGTCCTTCACAGATTATTACCGTCGCTTAGATTCTTGTATAGGCAATGCGGCGTACGTGCTGCGTACTACGGATGGGCTGATTGCCATTACGGTAAACAGGTCGGATGTGCCAACTGGCCATGCAAGGATCATCCAACTAACAAAGCAGCGTGCGAACCAAACGGTCAAGCAACGTGCCAGGCAAATAGTCAACCAAATTGCCGGCCAACTTCTCCTTTAATGTCTTACCTCAATGACTGTTTACCCGGTCACTTGCCTCATCAGCTGCGTACCATAGGCTGCAAAACGGAATGCGCAACCTGTCCGAAGTCCAAGCCTGGCATGTCATGTTTGGTACCGCTTGGGTTTAGGCGTTTCTCCGGCCAGTCACGTACAGGCAAGGAACTGTGTGATACACTGGAGAATTTCTTCTCCAATTCATATATCACAACACTATTTTGCCTTATGCCAAAACCGCCATCTACACTTGCTGAACACATGAGCTTCGCAATGAACTATTTTGGAAAGTGGCAGACGGACACATCAAGAAATATAAACGGTCTTCAAGTAGCATTCGAGAAATCAATGAAGAAGCTATCAATACATCAAGTCGAGGATGCGAGCAACTTGAGAAGTGCGCTCAGAGATATCTATGGAACAAAGCACAACAATGAGCCCAGCAAGCTGTCATCTCATCAGGACTCGAAACATGCCGATTTGTGGAGTGTCTGCCTACCTAACGAAACAAAGCCATGCTCCGATTTGAAGCACCAATGCGCTCCTTATATCTCCTCAACTTCTTCCGATGCGTACAATTACCTTGCTGAGAAGCATTCAGATCTATACCTCTCATGGGCTATATATCTACCGTGGACATTCTACAGCTGCCTGAAATCCTTGCTGGATGCTTTCCAACAAATAGATTGCGGAAGCTCTGGTTGCACTAAATGTTCATGCAAGCCGGGAACACATGGCGTAGAATTAAACTGCACGTGCAACGCATTGATAAGCTGCCGTGGCGTGACGCCTACATTCTACCAATATGGTTTCACATTTGGATACACTAAAAGCATATACGGTACAGACAGAAAATACTGCCGCAATTTCAACACGCAATTAAGCAACGTGCTTAAATCCGACTACTTCACCAAATTATTTGAGGAATGTGACAACTTCTTATGGATCATCAGAGCACCATTCTCCTACCTTGTGCTCACCCTCTGGCTCCTCTCTTTCCTCTACCTCATCCACATCATGGTCATCCGCCTTGACCTGCTCCACATCAAATCGCATCTGCATAGTCCCTCATCACATCGCATAGCTGCTCAATCTTTACTTGCTGCTGGACGCGTTAACAAGCTTAACAGGGTGTTTTACCTGCAACCATAATCGTACTCACGTGTTTACTATCTACACTCACCTAACATCACCTACTCACCTATCTAACGGATTGTCATCTAATGTTTTGTATCACTCATTAATTGTTGTATGTGATTGTGTAATAGTTAAATAAAGTGCTAACCAAAGTGCTGACCAAGGTGCTGACCAAGGTGCTGACCAAGGTGCTGACCAAAGTGGTAATTATTATCCACCTTACATCGCCCCTTTATCCACTCTACATCGCCCCTTAACCCACTCTACATCGCTCCTTTACCCACTCCACATCGCCCCTTTATCCACTCTACATCGCTCCTTTATCCACTCTACATCGCTCCTTAACCCACCCTACATCGCCCCTTTATCCACTCTACATCGCCCCTTAACCCACTCTACATCGCCCCTTTATCCACTCTACATCGCCCCTTTACCCACTCTACATCGCTCCCTAAACCACTCTACATCGCTCCTTAACCCACTCTACATCGCCCCTTATCCACTCCACATCGCCCCTTAACCCACTCTACATCGCTCCCTAACCCACACTACATCGCCCCTTAACCCACTCCACATCGCTCCTTATCCACTCTACATCGCCCCTTAACCCACTCTACATCGCTCCTTTATCCACTCTACATCGCTCCTTTATCCACTCTACATCGCTCCTTAACCTCCTCTAATCGCCCCTTTACCCACACTACATCGCCCCTTTATCCACTCCACATCGCTCCTTTACCCACTCCACATCGCCCCTTTATCCACTCTACATCGCCCCTTTATCCACTCTACATCGCCCTTTATCCACTCTACATCGCTCCTTTATCCACTCTACGTCGCCCTTTATCCACTCTACATCGCCCCTTTACCCACTCCACATCGCCCCTTGATCCACTCCACATCGCCCCTTAACCCACTCTACATCGCTCCCTTATCCACTCTACATCGCTCCCTTATCCACTCCACATCGCTCCCTAACCCACTCTACATCGCTCCTTTACCCACTCCACATCGCCCCTTTATCCACTCTACATCGCTCCTTTATCCACTCTACATCGCTCCTTAACCCACCCTACATCGCCCCTTTATCCACTCTACATCGCCCCTTAACCCACTCTACATCGCCCCTTTATCCACTCTACATCGCCCCTTTACCCACTCTACATCGCTCCCTTAACCCACTCTACATCGCCCCTTTACCACCTTACATCGCTCCTTAACCCACTCCACATCGCTCCCTAACCCACTCTACATCGCCCCTTTATCCACTCTACATCGCTCCCTAGCCCACTCCACATCGCCCCTTAACCCACTCTACATCGCCCTTTATCCACTCTACATCGCCCCTTTACCCACTCCACATCGCCCCTTGATCCACTGCACATCGCCCCTTAACCCACTCTACATCGCTCCCTTATCCACTCTACATCGCTCCCTTATCCACTCCACATCGCTCCCTAACCCACTCTACATCGCTCCTTTACCCACTACACATCGCCCCTTTATCCACTCTACATCGCTCCTTTATCCACTCTACATCGCTCCTTAACCCACCCTACATCGCCCCTTTATCCACTCTACATCGCCCCTTAACCCACTCTACATCGCCCTTTATCCACTCTACATCGCTCCTTTATCCACTATACGTCGCCCTTTATCCACTCTACATCGCCCCTTTACCCACTCTACATCGCTTCCTAACCCACTCCACATCGCTCCTTTACCCACTCCACATCGCCCCTTAACCCACCTTACATCGCTCCTTATCCACTCTACATCGCCCCTTTATCCATCTTACATCGCTCCTTTACCCACTGTACATCGCTCCCTAACCCACTGTACATCGCTCCTTTACCCA
>NW_012236968.1:0-8877 GCF_000981445.1 Babesia bigemina
TAACCCACTCTACATCGCCGCTTATCCACTCTACATCGCCCCTTTGTACACTCCTCATCGCCCTTAACCCACCTTACATCGCTCCTTTATCCACTCTACATCGCTCCTTTATCCACTCTACATCGCTCCCTAATCCACTCTACATCGCCCCTTAACCCACTCCACATCGCCCCTTTAACCACTCTACATCGCTCCTTTAACCACTCTACATCGCTCCTTATCCACCTGACATCGCTCCTTTATCCACTCCACATCGCTCCCTAACCCACTCTACATCGCTCCTTTATCCACTCTACATCGTTCCCTAACCCACTCTACATCGCCCCTTAACCACTCTACATCGCTCCTTATCCACTCTACATCGCCCCTTTACCCACTCCACATCGCCCCTTAACCCACTCTTCATCGCTCCTTAACCCACTCTACATCGCTCCCTAACCCACTCTACATCGCCCCTTTATCCACTCTACATCGCCCCTTAACCCACTCTACATCGCTCCTTTATCCACTCTACATCGCTCCTTTATCCACACTACATCGCCCCTTTATCCACTCTACATCGCCCCTTTATCCAATCTACATCGCTCCCTAACCCACTCTACATCGCCCCTTTACCCACTCTACATCGCTCCTTAACCCACTCTACATCGCTCCCTAACCCACTCTACATCGCTCCCTAACCCACTCTACATCGCTCCCTAACCCACTCTACATCGCTCCCTAACCCACTCCACATCGCTCCTTTATCCACCTTACATCGCCCCTTAACCCACTCCACATCGCTCCTCTGACCACTCTACATCGCCCCTTTACCCACTCCACATCGCCCCTTTATCCACTCTACATCGCCCCTTTATCCACTCTACATCGCCCCTTAACCCACTCTACATCGCTCCCTTATCCACGCTACATCGCTCCTTTATCGACTATACATCGCCCTTTACCCACTCTACATCGCTCCTTTATCGACTATACATCGCCCTTTACCCACTCTACATCGCTCCTTAACCCACTCCACATCGCTCCCTAACCCACTCTACATCGCCCCTTTATCCACTCCACATCGCCCCTTTATCCACTCCACATCGCCCCTTTATCCACTCTACATCGCCATTTAACCCACTCTACATCGCTCCTTAACCCACTCTACATCGCTCCCTAACCCACTCTACATCGCCCCTTTATCCACTCCACATCGCCCCTTTATCCACTCCACATCGCTCCTTAACCCACTCCACATCGCCCCTTTAACCACTCTACATCGCTCCCTAACCCACTCTACATCGCCCCTTAACCCACTCTACATCGCCCCTTTACCCACTCTACATCGCCAATTAAGTCCCTTAATGCCGAAAAATCTAAGCTTTCTTGCCCCTTCAAATACTCTGATAAGGAGACTAATTGTCAGTACTACGAGAAGCAGATTGATGACACTACTAAGAAGCTTAAAGACGCTGGAAAATCCGAAAAAGAAATCAAGGAGAATTACAATATTAAGTTTAATACAAAATGTATAAATGACTGTATAAATGCTCACAAAAAACATCCTCCATCTGCTGCCTTGAAGTCTGTTGAAGAGAAGATTGTCCAGCTTGGTACCCTTGCTGGACAGCTTGGAGGATTTGTTGGTGAGAGTGAGAGTGTTAAGAAAGCCGTTAAGAATGCTATTAAAGCTTGTTTCGACACTAATAAAGACCTTAAAAATGACCTAAATGATGTTTACTCTCCTTATGTTACTAGCCTTTCTGTGTCTGACAAGCCTGCTGGCCAGGCTGATGACACCCAGAAAATTAGTGAGCTTAGTAAGCGAGTTACTCAGCAAATTATGCTTCTTGAAGAACAACTTAAACAGCATAATAACCTTAATAATCTTCTCTCTTCCCCCTCTCCCTCTGCTGACTCAGCCAAATTGTCCTCCAAGTTGGAGGCTTTGAGGAAAGTGAAGGAGCTTTGTGATTTTTTCACTAATTCTGAAAAGCATCCAAATGATCCTAAAAACCTCTTAGATAACCTCTGCACTGGCCTCGAAACCTTCCTCGGCTTCAACCCTTCTTCCAAAGGCTACGACGGCTCTGGTATTGTGTACTCTGACTTGGACAGGCTGTGTGACGCGGTGATGGGATTTTTGAGTGGTGTGCTTGGTGCGGTGAAAAACACTCAGACATACAATGTCGGTAAAAATACATTAAATTCGGTAAGTAATGAAATTAAGCAATATCTTTGCTCAGGGCACGAGGGTTTTAAAACGCTTTTCACCAAGTTGCCTGATCGCATCGCGGAGTATAACAGGGAAGTGCAGCGGTCTAACAATAGAGTTAGAAGCATTGTAACTACAATGCAGAGCAATATGAAGAACCTGGAAACGGAGGTGAGTGCAATAACTATAGTTAATGCTGTTGCAGGAAAATCAATACAAATTGGGCAAGCGGAATGGTTAGTCAAGCAGAAGTTGGCGGACTGTTGGAAATATGTTGAGACTTTTACCAGTAGTTTAGATATTAACACAAATTCCATTGATGATAGAAACGCGATTAATGACCTTAATAGTAGCTTACGTGAAAAAATCGAAAATGTACGTGTGACGATAGAGCATGAGAATAAGCGTCTCACTGAGCTGTCTAAAAAGGAAAGGGAGGAGTTAACGGCGACGAAAGATTTCCTTAATGAAGAGGTCGAGAAACTTAAGAAGCGTTTACATACGACAATTGATAAGCATATGAATGAACTGGTCGAGCATTTGAAGAAATTAGTGAGAGATATTCTCGTTCTGCTGGAGAGCCTTGGCAAAAAGTTTCGGGACTATGTAGAAGCACTACGGCAATGGATTGAAAAAACAGAGAGAGTCATGAATGACGCTGAGAAGCAGATTGATATAGTGTTGGGACACGCGAATGGAACTGAGAGCATATATGCGCAGCTAGTCAAATCAACAGCTGAGCAAATTGAGAAGGAAGCCGGATTGCTACACTTGGAGTTTGAGAATTTGAAAGACAAGTATATTGACGTATATGAGAAAGTGCATGGAGCAGAAGGAGCGGCGAAAAAACTCGCAACGTTTCATGAGACCGTTAAGCAGAGCGTTCAGAACAAAAAGTGGAGTGATTTTCAAAAAGGTGCAAATAGTGGGTGGGATTTACAAGAAATAGATAAGTATAAGCAGAATCTTGAAGAGGCAATTGAGGGATGTGTTAAAATAGAATTGCCAAATAAAATCCGTGATGCGCTTTTTAATTTGACCAATCCAATTACCACGCAGAGTGGCAAACCGTGTTCACTCGCTGACATAGTTAAGCAAATAGGGACGTATGCTTCAGGGTTTGAAAACAGATTTAGAATCGCCATTGAGAACATGGTTGGAGAAATTGTTGAGAGTGAAGGTATTAAGAAGTGGGTCGCATTGTATGTTAAATCAAATGTGGCTAGAGGGCAGTTGAGAGCAAATGGGCCTCACTCTGATGCGCAAAATCTGAATACTGCCATAGCGATTGTGAAAGATAAAATAACGAGTGAGATGAAGAGTGTTGTTCAGCGTGTGGTAGTAAGCGAACAAGATGTTAAAAGTAATATGGAAGCTGTACAACAGTGCCTTGTCACTTTGGCTACCACTGACGTGGCAGCTATGGGTCCAAGAATCATACAGCAAATAGATCAGGAAGTTAAACAGAAAATCAGGATAGATCCGTCTCACACCAAAACCTATCTTACATGGGCTGTCTCAACGGTCTTAGACCTACTTACAAAAGCTACCAATAAAGCAGCTACGGAACTTGGTCAGTTTACACGGACGTCGCAAATTGAGAAGTTGAGTGATAGTATAAGCGGTATTCACGGACTGGCCCAGAATCTTTCTATGCAGATTGCCCCGGGAAACGGTACGCTCGGCAGTCTTGGTCACCATATTTATAATTTGTTAAAAGAGAAAGTCAACGACAATTCAATAAAAAACTTTTTACGCGATCTTATCAAAGAGGCTGTAAGAAAAGGTGTGGATAAATTACAACATGAAATCCAGACGAACGTTATTACCGGAATTCTTAGTAAGATCGACAACAATCTCGAATCGCTTGAAAAACAAGCGCAAGCGGCAAGAGCAGGCATTGAAAGCCAAGCCAACATCGTAATCCGAAACCTCAATGAGCTCTGCGGCGCCATTAAACAAGCTGCTGAATACAGCAAGCAGAATTTGAAGAAATTAAAAGACGAACGCTTCAAACAATACACTAATGGAGCTGGGAATGCAAACGACAGCATCAAAAAAATCTTCACTGAACTTGGCGATCTGCACAGCGAACTTGTAGCTAAGCCCATACACAAGGTCAAGGAATTCCTCCAAAAAGGAGCCAAACAAGCCGAAGATTACTACGCTAGATATTTAAAACGAGAGTCGGATAAAGAAGTCGAAAAATTCAAAAACCTTATATACCTTCACGCCCAGATGCAGTACGGTGCCGCAGTGAAGAGCTTTTTGCAGGCGTTTCATAAAAAGGCAACGGAACAGCTACAACCTTTGCCGGACGAAATCGATAGGGACAGGTACAGAGGTTATAAAGGTTTCATGAGATACTTCCAGGAGGGAATTGTGAATAATCTTAAGAGTTACGAAAAAGTCGAAGTGCTGTCATCTAACTTCCTTAGCTGCTTCAGCACCGTCACCACCTACGTCAACGACGAAATTCAAAGAGAACATAAGGAGAATAACAAAAAGAAAAATCCTGCACCTTCGGGCTCTGAAACCGTAAATACTGATAAACTCAAAATGTTATTCGATTCACTGAGCGATCTTCTCAATCACATTACCGAGAGGAAGCGGTACGATTACAAGGTGCCACAAAAACTCGACGCACTTGAATCAGCGACATTAAAGCTGAAACCAGACGGCTATGATAATCCGAATACTGCAGTTTTAGATAGCATTGGTTCCGGACTTTTGCCGTTCATTAGAGAACTGAAAAAGGTCTACATATCGGCCTATGATAGTGAGAAGTTTACCGGCGATCTTCTTGACGCTAGGCACGAAATCAGTCCCGATAGAGATGACTGGATTGTTAATCTAACTAGCTACGGTAAGCAGTGCTCGAAGGTTTTCCTAAGCGCACTAGAGATTCTGAACTACGATTTACATCACTTGAAACAAGAATGTAACAGTACAGATGGCGCGTGTAGAGACACTCTTATTTACGAAGGGGTTGGAGATGAAATCAACGAACTCGGTCGCCTCTTGAAGAATTGCGGTTTTACCATTCCTAGTAACGACGGTCGGAAGCAAGATGGCGAATTGAGATGGTCTTCAAAAATGATCGGTGAAGATATATTTAAGAAGCTCATAACAGTAGTTCCCTCCGCAAAAGCAAATTCGCATCTTAATTCTTGTATATCCGAAAAACCGAACAATAATGTCCTAGTTGTTATTCAATGTCTAATGACTCACCTCAAAGAGTATTACGCTGTCTGCCACTACGGTACTACCTTCTCCAAAAAACATCCATCATCCGTTTATGATATGCTACTTTGGCTTAGCGGTCTTCCTCATAGTTCGGTGTATCACGACCTTTCGTTCAACGGTTTTGGCGGCTTATTTGCAAAGCCGGAGAAAGAGGAAGCCGATGCTGACGAAAGCGGTCCGATCCTTAAATTGGAAGACGATGAGAAGTTGGCGGCGTACCCGGATTCCATCACCGCTGTCCAATTGCGAGATACTCTGGCAGATGTCTGCGCACAATCGCACTCCGTTCTCACTGCCGTGCTAGGTCACGGCCACGCCGGCGGTATTTACGCTGTTGATTTCAACACCAATACGGCAGGCCTCGTATATCCCGGTGACGCCGGTAAATGTTTAGATTTACTGGTGGACTCATTGCATAAATTGCATCATCAAATGTGCTTCCTCTATGTACAGTGCGCACGTTCATACAAGTCCACTAGTTGGCGTGATTGCTACTACGGCAGGGACGTCGGCGGATCAAGTTGGATGTGCAACACAAAGCAATGTCCTAACCAAACATGTGACCAAAAGCGTAACCAAATGGCTACCCAAAACACTAAGCAAACGTGTGAACAACATCCTAGTTGCGGACTCAAATCGCCACTTCAGTCATTTTTGGAAGATGGTCTTCCAGGTTTTATGCCGCATTCATTCGACAAGGTTGGCTGTGGAACGAAGTGTTCTGTTAGTAACCACAGAGGAATGCCGTGCAAGACCCCTATGGGTTTTGGCGATATCAGCGTTAAGGCCTCTCATACGCAGAAAGGTGAACATCTCGGAGATGTATTGAGAGATTTCTGCGTTAATAAATCCTCTCCCCTCAGCAGGCTCTGTTCTTACTTCATATGCATAATGCAGCGTACTCCGCAGACGCTTGACGATATGTTCTCGTTCTACTACAACTTCTTAAATGGATGGGAGGGTAGAAACTACAAACGTAGAGAGCACAGAGAGAACGCCTATGCAAGCGCAGTTAAAGCAGCTAGATTTGGGGATGAGCAAGCGGAGTTAATCGTGACGTCAATATTCAAAAGCAGTAATCACTCGAAAGGTAATCATCTCAAAGGTGATTTGTTCAGTCTGACAAACTGCGATGATGAGTCACATACAACAACCACCTGCGGTCGTTATATGCAGCCTATTGGCCAGAACACATGGGTGGTGTTCTCCGAGAAGAACGCCGACAAATATCTTTCGTGGATAGTGTATATCACCGAGACGTTCTATCAGCTACTCAAAGCATTGTACGATGAATGTTGCAAAAACTGTACGTCGCCCGGTTCCAAATGCAACGGTAAGGTATGTCCCAAAACATGTCCTACATTGCAGAAAGGTAAACAACCTGTCACTCATAAAGACGAATGTAAATCCATAGCCGATTGCCCGTTCACTCGTCCCACATTGGCGAGGTATGGATTCGTATTTCAGAGTGCGTACAACCTAAGCGGTGCGAACGACGTACAAGGAAAGCGCACATGTGCAGATTTATGCAACGCACTGAAACGTGTAGTCAGTGACGTGAAAGACGAGAATGATGTGCTTGCCAAGTTAGTCTATGAAACAATTCCAGAATTCATATGGAAAATCCGTGAACCCTTCTCCTACCTTGTCCTAGCCCTCTGGCTCCTCTCTCTGTTGTACCTCCTCCACATCATGGTCATCCGCCTAGACCTGCTCCACATCAAATCGCATCTACATAGTCCATCATCGCATCGTATCGCTGCTCAATCACTACTTGCTGCTGGACGTGTTAACAAACTGGGCAGGGTGTTTTATCTGCAACCTTAGTCGTACTCACGTGTTTACTGTCTACACTCACCTAGCATCACCTACTCACCTAACATATGAATTGTGTTTTAATCTGCTGTATCACTCATTAATCGTTGTATGTGATTGTGTAATTGCTAACTAAAGTGTTGACCAATGCCACGACCAACGTGGTGACCAAGGTGCTGACCAATGCCACGACCAACGTGCTGACCAACGTGCTGACCAAAGTGCTGACCAATGCCACGACCAACGTGGTGACCAAAGTGGTGACCAAGGTGCTGACCAAGCACCTGACCAAGTTAAGGTTACGGCAGCGATGTCTTGGTCACGGCAGCGATGTCTTGGTCACGGCAGCGATGACATGGTCACGGCAGCGATGACATGGTCACGGCAGCGATGACATGGTTACGGCAGCGATGACATGGTCTCGGCAGCGGTGACATGGTCACGGCAGCGATGACATGGTTACGGCAGCGGTGACATGGTCACGGCAGCGATGACATGGTCACGGCAGCGGAGACAGTGGTGACCTAAGTGGTGATTTACTATCCACTCTACATCGCTCCTTAACCCACTCTGCATCGCCCCTTATCCACCTTACATCGCCCTTAACCCACTCTACATCGCCCCTTTGTCCACTCCACATCGCCCCTTAACCCACTCCACATCGCTCCTTAACCCACTCTACATCGCCCCTTAACCACTCCACATCGCTCCCTAACCAACTCTACATCGCCCCTTTAACCACTCTACATCGCCCCTTACTCCACTCTACATCGCTCCCTAACCCACTCCACATCGCCCCTTTACCCACTCTACATCGCTCCCTAATCCACTCCACATCGCCCCTTTACCCACTCTACATCGCCCCTTTACCCACTCCACATCGCTCCCTAACCCACTCTTCATCGCTCCCTTACCCACTCCACATCGCTCCTTTATCCACTCTACATCGCCCCTTAACCCACTCCACATCGCTCCTTTATCCACTCCACATCGCTGCCTTATCCACTCTACATCGCTCCCTAATCCACTCTACATCGCCCCTTTATCCACTCTACATCGCCCCTTACTCCACTCTACATCGCCCCTTATCCACCTTACATCGCCCTTAACCCACTCTACATCGCCCCTTTATCCACTCTACATCGCCCCTTTATCCACTCTACATCGCCCCTTAACCTCCTCTAATCGCTCCTTAACCCACTCTACATCGCCCCTTTATCCACTCTACATCGCCCCTTTATCCACTCTACATCGCCCCTTAACCTCCTCTAATCGCTCCCTTATCCACCCTTCATCGCCCCTTTATCCACTCTACATCGCTCCTTATCCACTCTACATCGCCCCTTATCCACTCTACATCGCTCCCTAATCCACTCTACATCGCCCCTTTATGGGCTCTACATCGCCCCTTTATCCACTCTACATCGCCCCTTTATCCACTCTACATCGCCCCTTTACCCACTCTACATCGCCCCTTTACCCACTCTCCATCGCTCCCTAACCCACTCTACATCGCTCCCTAACCCACTCTACATCGCTCCTTTAACCACTCTACATCGCCCCTTTATCCACTCCACATCGCCCCTTAACCCACTCTACATCGCCCCTTTATCCACTCT
>NW_012236969.1:0-8935 GCF_000981445.1 Babesia bigemina
ACATCGCCCCTTACCTCCTCTACATCGCTCCCTAACCCACTCCACATCGCCCCTTTATCCACTCTACATCGCCCCTTTATCCACTCTACATCGCCCCTTTACCCACTCTACATCGCCCTTTTATCCACTCCACATCGCCCCTTAACCCACTCTACATCGCTCCTTTATCCACTCCACATCGCCCCTTACCCACTCTACATCGCCCCTTAACCCACTCTGCATCGCTCCCTAACCCACTCTACATCGCCCCTTAACCCACTCTACATCGCCCCTAACCCACTCTACATCGCCCCTTAACCCACTCTACATCGCCCCTTACCCACTCTACATCGCTCCCTAACCCACTCTACATCGCTCCCTAATCCACTCTACATCGCCCCTTTATCCACTCTACATCGCCCCTTTACCCACTCTACATCGCCTATTTATCCACCCTTCATCGCTCCTTTATCCACTCTACATCGCTCCTTAACCCACTCTACATCGCTCCCTAACCCACTCTACATCGCTCCCTAACCCACTCTACATCGCCCCTTAACCCACTCTACATCGCTCCCTAACCTCCTCTAATCGCTCCTTAACCCACTCCACATCGCCCCTAACCCACTCTACATCGCCCCTTTATCCACTCTACATCGCTTCTTAACCCACTCTACATCGCCCTTTAACCCACTCTACATCGCTCCTCAATCCACTCCACATCGCCCCTTTATCCACTCTACATCGCCCCTTTACCCACTCTACATCGCTCTTCTACCCACTCTACATCGCCCCTTTATCCACTCTACATCGCCCCTTAACCCACTCTACATCGCCCCTTAACCCACTCCACATCGCCCCTTAACCCACTCTACATCGCCCCTTTATCCACTCTACATCGCCCCTTAACCCACTCCACATCGGTCCTTATCCACTCTACATCGCCCCTTATCAACTCTACATCGCCCCTTTATCCACTCTACATCGCTCCCTAACCCACCCTACATCGCCCCTTTATCCACTCTACATCGCTCCCTAACCCACTCTCCATCGCTCCCTAACCCACTCCACATCGCCCCTTAATCCACTCTACATCGCTCCCTAACCAACTCTACATCGCCCCTTTACCCACTCTACATCGCTCCCTTACCCACTCTACATCGCTCCCTTACCCACTCTACATCGCTCCCTAATCCACCCTACATCGCCCCTTTATCCACTCTTCGTCGCCCCTTAATCCACTCTACATCGCCCCTTTACCCACTCTACATCGCCCCTTTATCCACTCCACATCGCCCCTAACTCCACTCTACATCGCCCCTTAATCCACTCCACATCGCTCCCTAACCCACTCTTCATCGCCCCTTAACCCACTCTTCATCGCTCTCTGATCCACTCTACATCGCTCCTTTATCCACTCTACATCGCCCCTTAACCCACTCTACATCGCTCCCTAATCCACTCTACATCGCCCCTTAACCCACTCTACATCGCCCCTTCATCCACTCTACATCGCCCCTTTACCCACTTTACATCGCCCCTTTATCCACTCTACATCGCTCCTTTACCCACCCTACATCGCCCCTTAACCCACCTTACATCGCTCCTTAACCCACTCTACATCGCCCCTTTACCCACACTACATCGCTCCTTAATCCACTCTACATCGCTCCTTTAACCACTCTACATCGCTCCCTTATCCACTCTACATCGCTCCTTAACCCACTCTACATCGCCCCTTTACCCACACTACATCGCCCCTTTACCCACACTACATCGCCCCTTAACCTACTCTACATCGCTCCCTTATCCACTCTACATCGCTCCCTAACCCACTCTCCATCGCCCCTTTATCCACTCTACATCGCCCCTTACCTCCTCTACATCGCTCCCTAACCCACTCCACATCGCCCCTTTATCCACTCTACATCGCCCCTTTATCCACTCTACATCGCCCCTTTACCCACTCTACATCGCCCTTTTATCCACTCCACATCGCCCCTTAACCCACTCTACATCGCTCCTTTATCCACTCCACATCGCCCCTTACCCACTCTACATCGCCCCTTAACCCACCCTTCATCGCCCCTTATCCACTCTACATCGCCCCTTTACCCACTCTACATCGCCCCTTAACCCACTCTACATCGCTCCCTAACCCACTCTACATCGCTTTTTTACCCACTCCACATCCCTTGAATTACCTCGCCATAATACCTCTATGACCTCTTTAAACCATAACAATAACTTGTGCCTTGTCACCCTTCCCTTCCCTTCTTCCACCTCCTGCCACTGCCCTGACCATGTGCCGCCTAGGGAGCTTGACAAGAAATTTGGTAAAATTTTGAAACTTAAAAATACCCTAAATAACAACCCTACTAATATCCTTAACAACCTCTGCTCTGGCCTCGAGAAATTCTTAGGCTTCAACTCTGAGTCCAAAGGCTACGACGGCACTGGAATTGTCTACTCTGACTTGGACTGGCTGTGTGACGGGGTGATGGGATTTTTGAGTGGTGTTCTCAGTAACATCAAAGATCATTTAGGGCAGCATAATAATGAAATTAGCAATGCAATTAAGTCACTTGAGACCTGTAAACATGGTGGTAAATTAGGTTTTAATGATGCGATTGGAAGGGTGGTCGAAGGGGTGCGGGGGTATAATGAGAGAGTTAAGAACTCTAATGATTCTGTCAAGAGCAAGATAACAGACTTGGACAGTCAAATGAAGAAACTCAAACAATCGGTGAGTGAAGATTTAAAAAATAATTTTGCTGCAGGTGCTGGAAGAATTGTGCAGGGATCCGTGGACTCTGCTGACCAATTGGTGAAGACATGCCTTAACAACGCAGACAAATTTAATGAATCTTTAGACACTGCAAAATATGAAAACGTGAAAAACGCAATTAATGATCTTAACTCTATTGTGCGTGATGATGTGAATAAAGCGCGTGCCTGTGTTAAGCTTGAGACGGAGCAGTTCGCTGCTCTGTCGAGTAAGCAGCAGGAAGATCGAAAGGTGATGAGGGAGAAAATAGAGCGTTGTTTGACAGACCTGGGAACTTGCGTGAATGATAGTATCAAGAAAAAGGTGAAAAATCTTGTTGACGATTTAAGCAAGAAGGTGAATGAAATTAAGAGGCAGCTGGAGGAAATAAAGAAACAGCTTATGGAGTATATAGGAGAGTTGACGACGTGGATTGGTCAAGCAGAGCCTTTGATTAATTCGGCGTTTGGGAAGGTGGAAGAGATATTAAAGGAAGTTAATGAAGGTGATTCGGAAAAGAAACCTTTCCTCATCGCATCGGCTGTTAGAGAGATTACAGCATCCGTATTGATACTACACGGCGCCGGTGAAGAGGCTAAAAAGCATGTCAAAGAGAAAGTGACTGCAGCACTTAAGCAGGTTAAGGAGATGAACGACGAGCTGAAGAAGGATTTGTATAAGGTCAAAGGAGCGATTAAGAAAGCGATTTGGGATCACGTTAATGAAAATATTGTGACGACGCATTTCAATAATTTGGAAAAAAATGTGAGAGAAGGATTGTGGAAGATCGAAAGTGCGATCAAGACTCCGCTCGAAAGCACAGTAGAAAAATCGTCTTTTTTTTTTGAAAAATTCGAAGACACGAAGAATGCAATTGAGGAGGCAGTTAAGAATGTAGAAGGAAATTTGCAAAATCTCGAGGCATTCAAGAATATTGAGAGCATTGGCAGCGGCGTCGAAGGCAATGTTCAGCTCTTAAGCTCTTTGACGAGGGCACCATTCACACAACTTAAAACATATTTCACTCATCTCAATCAAGACATTATGATACCTCTAAAAAACATAATGCAGAATAGGGGATGGCAAGAAATTATTCGATATGCTGACGCAAGATATGTAAATCATAACATTAAAGATGTTAAGGATGAACTTTCTAAGCATCTAACGACACTTCAGAGTGCTGTCAAGGGCAGCAACCCAGGTCTTAAATTTCAAGAAGTTGAAGCACAGCTGAAGAGCACAGTTGGCGACATGTTTAACGTAAAAAATAACATCCAAGAAAAACTCGGTAGTGTTATTGAACTGCAAGGGATGATAAACAAACTTCAGCAGTCACCGCCAACATTAGAACAGGGAGATGCTGCAAAGATTTTCACTGCCTTAGGTCAAATAGCCGAAGGTGTTGCCGAACATTACAAAGAGGTTGTTGAGGCTACCATAGATGCCATAACAAAGAAATTGGAAAGCGAAGTGAAGGGTGTGACCGCAGCTATCAGAAAAAAGGTGTCAGCAATATATAGTGGCATAAAAGATGCCAATGATGAAGAAAAAAAAATAGAGTACAGTGCGGGAAGTCTACATGAAAAGGCTCGAGGATTACTGACTCTGGTGAACAGTTATAAGATGAATGTTAAAGCTGAGCTTGAGAAGCTCAAAACGGAAACTATACCGCAAGCGTTCAAGAAGAAGTCGCTGAGCGGTCCAGATTCGAAAGATTATAACTTTGGTAGTGGTATCATGGACGATTTCATACGCACTCACGCGGAACTAAACACTGAGCTTCAGGCGAGCAAATTTCAGGCAGCTGTCGCTGAAAAACTTAATACAGAGATCGGAAGGGATGCATTGATACAGGGAGGTGGTGTAGGTGGTAAAATAGCGGAATTTTTGAAAGATAAATACCCGAATTACACAGGGCAAATCAACCAAGATACTCTTGAGCTCTTGAAGACTAAGCCTGATGAGCTAAAAGGTGACCTGCCTGAAAAGATAATAGACATTAAGACCCAGGTAGAAAATGCTTTGATAAAAATCGACAGTGAAAAGGAATACGCAGTAAAGGAATTGGAAAAAATCACTGCCACCCTTCATGAGCTTTGCCAGGCTGTAAGAGCCGCCGGTGACCACGCTCAGGGGAGTCTGAAACAATTGCAGGACACGTACTTCAATACATCTGAATACGCTAAAAACGGCATTAGAATAATTCAGTATCAGCTTACCAATCTGCAAGAAGATGACCTGGCAAAAGCCATCAAGGAAGCCACCAAATTCTTACATGAAGCTGAAAAAATACGCGACGATACCACTCGATCCCTAAAAATCGATGTCGACGGTCAAGTCAAAGAAGTCAAAAGGCAACTCACCTCCGAGCTCGACAAGCAGTACATCACCACCATGGCGCTGCAGCTCGACCACTTCGCCGACAGGGTCACCGCGCACCTCAAGGGACTGCCCGAGGCGATCGAACAAGACAAGAACACTGGCTTCAAAGGCTTCATGGAGGCGTTCGAGGGGAAGCCGGAAGTTAAGCCGAGGGAGAAGTATGCTTTCGAAGCGCCTACAGTTGAACTGAGTAAACTTGAAGAGTTTAAAGGAGCTGTTACTAAGCCACATAATTCCAAGAAAGATGAATTTAAAACGCTGTCGGAGGAGTTCAAGAAATTGTACATCAACCTCCACCTATATGTCAACAAAGAGACCGTAAGGGTGAACGATGAAGAGAACAGCAAGAAGCACCCCGCTGGAACGGACATTCATGACTACCAACGCAGGCTCTTAGCAATGTATGACCGCTTCAATGAGTTGATGTTGCACATTGCTAACGCAAACAGGTATGATCATCAGATACCAGGCCTGCTCGATGGGCTGTTGGAGGCGCTCCATGACCTCAAACCGGACGGCTTCGCTAAACCCAGTACGCCGGTTATAGATTGTGTCTCCAGCGGTTTAACGAACTTCATCGGTGAGCTGAGTAGAGTTTACATATCCGCGTATGACAGGCAGAAGTTTGGTGAGTTGGTGAAAAATCCTAACACCGAATATTCTGTGTTGACTAAAGAAGGACGTGACTGCGCCAAAACGTTCCTGACTTTACTGGCGATTCTAAATGACGACCTGAGCTATTTTAGAGATCAATGCAATTCAGAATGGTCGAAGCGTAAACTGTATTCCGGTAGCAGTCTTGGTTCATTTTTGCGAAGGTGCGGTTACCGTGTTGCCATCAAAGAGACAGATCAGAACGGTGAGCTGCAGAACAAAACTGGTTTCACCGGGTCATCAATTTATGGAAAGTTAGTCGGAGAAAATTATGATCACGTCTACCGCAATGATAAGGACACCAAATTTGCACTTGAAAATATGTATGCGTACCTCACCCTTTATTACGATGTCTGCCACATCGCCGCTTCCTTGTCGACTCGGCGACCGTGTTCCATATACGAAATGCTCGGTTGGTTCACCAGTCTGGTCCATCACCCAGTCTACTTCGAGCTCACAACGAACGATTTTGCTGATCTTTTCGATAAGCCCAAGAAGAAAGCGGGGGGCAACGCTGCGGTGGACGGCATCACCTTCGAAGAACCAAGCAGCCTGCTGTTGAATGCTTACCCACAGAACCTCACGCCTAGTGATCTACATGACGCAGTTATGCACGTCACGTCCCTTGCTCCAGTCATCCTGACTACCATCGTCGGTTACGGTGATGAGTTCACCACCTACGCCGTTGACTACCACAGTAACGCCGCTGGATTTGCGATCCCCTCATCGCCTTCGTCATGTCTCAACATGTTGCTCGAATTGATGCGTCGACTGTTTCCTGTGTTCAGATTCCTGCACAGCCGCTGTAGCAACCTGGCATCGGAGTACGGTTGGTATCACTGCGCCTATGGCAGCGATGTAGAGTCCGCCGGTTGGCAGTGTAAGGACCACTCGAAAACTGATGTCGAGTGCCGTCCCAGATCACCGCTCATGTCGTACCTCCGTGACTCCCTTCCCGGCCACTTGCCTCACCAACTGACCAGCGTTGACTGTAAATCGGAATGTAAGACGTGTCCCAAATTAACACCCGGGATGCCATGTATCACGCCACTCGGCTTCAAGGGTTTCTCGGGAAGCAAAAGGACGGGTAAAGACATAAGCAACGTGCTGATCAAATTCTTCGACAAAGGCGTCGCTTCATGCCTGCTGTCCCTGTCGCCCAGACCCCCGAGCAGCTTGCCAGAACACTATGCTTTTGCGTTGTCCTTCGTGAAAGGATGGTCATTTGGTAGTAGTAACGGGCTGAAACAGAAGATTGAATCTACAATGAAAACAGCATCTATCGATTTGTATTCCGATGCATCTCCTCTTACCAATGCGCTGACGCAAGCCTATGGTGATGCACGAAGCAGCCATGGCACCAACCATCCCAAATCATCCGAAGATGCTGTATCAAGCCTGTCAATCAGTACTAGATGCAACGGTGCGAATCACTGCGGGCCTTATTTGTCTACCCTTTACTCGGACACTTATCCTTACTTCGGCAACAAACACTGCGACGCATACATGTCCTGGTCGGTTTATTTGCCGTGGACGTTTTGGCAGCAACTCAACAGTTTGTATAACGCATTCTTACAGATATTCTGCCAAGACTGGGGATGCACTGGCTGCTTGAGAGGGGACACCTGCAAAAAAGGGACGCACGGTATGCTCAACCCGGACGTCCCTGGCGACGGATGCAAATGCCCATCGATTGTTGGATGCAAGGGAGTGGGTCCTACATTATACCAATATGGTTTCACATTCCAAGATGTACATTGTCTGATATCCAACCAAACGAAATGCTTCAACCTGCGCAATCAGTTATTTAGTGTGCTGCATTCGCAATATTTCAAGGACCTCTTCGAAAAGTGTGATGAGTTCCTCTGGATCATCAGGCAACCCTTCTCCTACCTTGTCCTTGCCCTCTGGCTCCTCTCTTTGTTGTACCTCATCCACATCATGGTCATCCGCCTCGACCTCCTCCACATCAAATCGCATCTACATAGTCCCTCGAGTCATCGCATCGCCGCGCAATCGCTGTTGGCTGCTGCACGTGTTAACAAGCTTAACAGGGTGTTTTACCTGCAACCGTAATCGTACTCACGTGTTTACTATCTACACTCACCTAGCATCACCTACTCACCTAACTTATGAATTGTGGTTTAATCTGTTGCATCACTCATTAATCGTTGTATGCGATTGTGTAGTAGTTAACTAAAGTGCTGACCAAGGTGCTGACCAATGTGCTGACCAATGTGCTGACCAAAGTGTTGACCAACGTGGTGACCAATGTGTTGACCAATGCCATGACCAAAGTGTTGACCAAGGTGCTGACCAATGTGCTGACCAATGCCATGACCAATGTGCTGATCAAAGTGGTGACCAATGCCATGACCAAAATGCTGAATTACCATTTGACCAAGTTGATGGTCACGGCAGCGATGACATGGCCACGGCAGCGATGAGACGGTCACTGCAGCGATGACATGGTTACGGCAGCGATGACATGGTCACGGCAGCGATGACATGGTTACGGCAGCGATGACATGGTCACGGCAGCGATGGCATGGACACGGCAGCGATGACATGGACACGGCAGCGATGACATGGTTACGGCAGCGATGACATGGTCACGGCAGCGATGACATGGTTACGGCAGCGATGACATGGTCACAAGTGGTGATTATCATCCACTCTACATCGCTCCCTATCCCACTCCACATCGCTCCCTAATCCACTCCACATCGCTCCTTATACACTCAACATCGCTACCTAACCCACTCTACACCGCTCCTTAACCCACTCTACATCGCTACCTAACCCACTCTACATCGCTCCTTTATCCACTGTACATCGCCCCTTTATCCACTCTACGTCGCCCCTTTGTCCACTGTACATCGCCCCTTTATCCACTCTACGTCGCCCCTTTGTCCACTCTACATCGCCCCTTTATCCACTCCACATCGCTCCTTAACCCACTCTTCACCGCCCCTTTATCCACTCTACATCGCTCCCTTATCCACTCTACATCGCCCCTTTATCCACTCTACATCGCCCCTTTACCCACTCTACATCGCCCCTTTACCCACTCTACATCGCCCCTTTATCCACTCTACATCGCTCCCTAACCCACTCTACATCGCTCCTTAACCCACTCTACATCGCTCCTTT
>NW_012236970.1:0-9569 GCF_000981445.1 Babesia bigemina
CGATGTAGAGTGGGTTAAGGGGCGATGTAGAGTGGGTTAAGGGGCGATGTAGAGTGGATAAAGGGGCGATGTAGAGTGGATTAGGGGCGATGTAGAGTGGGTTAAGGGGCGATGTAGAGTGGATTAGGGGCGATGTAGAGTGGGTTAAGGGGCGATGTGGAGTGGGTAAGGGAGCGATGTAGAGTGGGTTAGGGAGCGATGTAGAGTGGATAATAATCACCACTTAAGTCACCACTGTCATCGCTGCCGTAACCATCAACTGTCATCGCTGCCGTAACCATCAACTGTCATCGCTGCCGTGACCATGTCATCGCTGCCGTGACCATGTCATCGCTGCCGTGTCCATGCCATCGCTGCCGTAACCATGTCATCGCTGCCGTAGCCATGTCATCGCTGCCGTAGCCATGTCATCGCTGCCGTGACCATGTCATCGCTGCCGTGACCATGTCCTTGCTGCCGTGTCCATAACCATGTCATCGCTGCCGTACCATGTCATCGCTGCCGTGACCATTAACGTGGTCACCACTTTGGTCATGGCATTGGTCAGCACTTTGGTCAACACTTAGGTCATGGCATTGGTCACCACTTTGGTCATGGCATTGGTCAGCACTTTGGTCAACACTTAGGTCATGGCATTGGTCACCACTTTGGTCAGCACGTTGGTCAACACCTTGGTCAGCACATTGGTTAACACGTTGGTCAGCACATTGGTCGTGGCATTGGTCGTGGCATTGGTCAGCACTTTGGTCAGCACATAGGTCGCCACTTTGGTCAGCACATAGGTCAACACCTTGGTCAGGTGCTTGGTCAGCACATTGGTCACCTCGCTGCTCATGTAATTTGCCATCAAGCAACCATTACTGTCTACAACATTATATATAGTCGCCAGTTAGGTTATTGTGATCAGCTGCGCAGTAGATACCGCACCCTGTGGAACGGGCGGATGCGGAAGTAGACCATGACGCAGATGACGAGGATGATGAGGGCGACGGGGACGATGATGATGGGAATGAGGCGGGAAGAGGTAGAGTTCTCATCCGTGTAAGTGTAAGCAAAGGAATGATTCTCCTCGACAATGACATGCTGTACACTGTCGGCTGAGGTGGATTGCGATGGAACGGAGGCAGAGCGTTTCTTTAGACAACATGTACATTCACATGTCGACTGCTTGCCCCTACATCTGGTGTCACATATTGGCGGACTACAATCGTAGTTAAGACGTCCTAATCTGCGCAACTGATAAAAATGGCGACATTCACCGCACCATTTATCACATACATCACAACACCATGGACAGCAATTACAGACGTTATACGTTTTACATTCTTTATTACATGTCATACACGGCTTCCCATCATACAACTCCAAACCCGTACTCCCCCCTCTCGACATCTTCCCTTTCCCCTCCCACTCCCCTCAACCTGCAGACATATCAATCACCTAGCAACGCACTCACCAACTGCAACACGTACCACTGCCGCTCCCACTCCCCTCAACCTGCTAACATATCAATCACCTAGCAACGCACTCACCAACTACAACACTACCACTGCCGCGCCCAGTCCCCTCAATCTGCAAGCATATCAATCACCTAGCAACGCACTCACCAATGCAACACGTACCACTGCCCCTCCCACTCCCCTCAACCTGCGAACATCAATCACTCAAGCAGCACTCACCAACTGCAACACGTACCACTGCCGCTACCAGTCGCCTCAGCCTGCAAGCATATCAATCACCTAGCAAGCACTCACCAACTGCAACACTACCACTGCCGCTACCAGTCCCCTCAACCTGCGAACATATCAATCACTTGAGCAACGCACTCACCAACTGCAACACTACCACTGCCGCTACCACTCCCCTCAACCTGCAAACATGTCAATCACCTAGCAACGCACTCACCAACTGCAACACTACCACTGCCGCTCCAGTCCCCTCAACCTGCGAACAAATCAATCACCTAGCAACGCACTCACCAACTGCAACACTACCACTGCCGCTCCCAGTCCCCTCAACCTGCAAACATATCAATCACCTAAGCAGCACTCACCAACTGCAACACGTACACTGCCGCGCCCACTCCTCTCAGCCTGCAAACATATCAATCACTCAAGCAGCACTCACCAACTGCAACACGTACCACTGACGCTCCCAGTCCCCTCATCACCACCCACCCTCACCCCTGTATCCCCCAGCCCAGGCCACCGACACCCACGCTGCCCGGGATACCACGGCTGCCTCTGACGCGACGCATGTGATCAGCAGCAACCGTCACTCTAAATTATTTACTATTCGCGACGCCATGAAAATTGCAGCGACCCGTGCGCTCAAATCCCACAGTGCAGCAGCACCGTGCTACGAGCCGCGGTATCGGCGCCATACTGGCGGAGCGTGTCGGCTACGTGCCTAAATGTGATATTAACGATCGTTACATTGCCGCCTATAAATGCTACTTAACCAGGCCAACTCGGATTGCGCCACCCCGCCAGTGACTCGCAACACACGACTTAGGTCACTCGCCGCGGCCTTCACGACCGCCTACGTTAGCGACCAATCACCCAGCCTCACGTGACACTGACTCAATGGGCAACGCAGACACCTCTCACAGTCAACGCCTAGCTCAAGGCACCAGGCAATCAACGTGCCACAACACCTACCAAATTACGGTTCATCCGCCAGCTTACCACGTTGCCTGGGTGCTAGGTCAGCACGTTGCCTGGTTGCTGGGTTAACACTTTGCCTGGTTGCTAGCTTAGCACTTTGCCTGGTTGCTAGGTTAGCACTTTGCCTGGTTGCTAGGTTAGCACTTTGCCTGGCTGCTAGCTTACCACTTAGCTTGGTTGCCAGCTCAGCACTTTGCCTGGGTGCTAGCTCAGCACTTTGCCTGGGTGCTAGCTTAGCACTTTGCCTGGCTGCCAGCTTAGCACTTTGCCTGGTTGCTAGCTCACCACTTTGCCTGGGTGCTAGGTTAACACGTTGCCTGGGTGCTGGGTCAACACTCAGCCTGGTTGCTACCTTACCACTTTGCCTGGTTGCTAGCTTAGCACTTTGCCTGGGTGCTAGCTTAGCACTTTGCCTGAATGCTAGCTTAGCACTTTGCCTGGGTGCTAGGTTAACACGTAACTTGTGTGCTTGCTTAGCACTTAGCTTGGATGCTAGCTAAGCACTTAGCTTTGTCTATCAGTCATAACCTAATCTAGGTGCTATTTAGTTCACAGGTTGCCGCTAGAGTAATTCGAGACATTAGACTACGTTTGTTATTTAGGTGAGTAGGTGATTCGCTAAGTGAGTAGTTACGTGAATTACAAATGTGACGATGATCACGGTTGAAGGTACGATATCTTGGCAAGCCTTCCGACTTGCGCAGCAGCCAACAATGACTGCGCCGTTATCCTGTGCGATGATGGTGATCTCAGGTGTGAGCGGATGTGGAGCACATCCAGTCTGCCAACCATGACGCAGATGAGGTAGAAGAGGGATAGTGACCAGAGCGCGAGAACCAAGTAGGTGAACGGTTCTCTGATAGTCCAAATGAATATGTCACATTCTTTGAACAGCTTAACAAAATATTCCGATTTCAACACCTTGTCCAGCTGAGAGCAGAAATCAGAACACTTCTTAGCCGATGCCTCGTTATTTAATGTCGCCGCGTTACCAAAACAGAAACCGAACTGGTACAGTGTTGCGGATACACCCTTGCACTGAACCATCGATGGACAATTGCAATGAGGCTTGTCAGGTTGATTCTCAACTTTCTCGACGAGGCCATGCTGTCCACGCTTACATTTCTCAGCACGCAGACACGTATGGCATCCCCAGTCTTGGCAGAAAATGTTCTTGAATGCGTTACACAAATTATTCAGTTGATTCCAGAAATCCCACGGCAGGTAGACAGCCCATGTAAGGTACGTGGCAAAGTTCTTATGAACAAGGTATTGATACGTGTCCGAACACAGTGTGGATAGGTATGGAGCGCAGCGCATATCCCTGTCGGTGCAACTTCTAGTCATGCATAGGCTAGATACATCGGCATAGACTTCGAGATGATTTTGATCTTGGTGCTCATGCTGACTGCTGCCATAAGCGTCACGAAGTACATTGGTAAGCTTACCCGTGTCAGTGCAGAGCTTAATGGAGAGCGTCTGAATAGATGCTTCAATCTTAGTTTGTGATACTGGTTTTATACCTGCATCAGTAATATAAGATGCAACTTTGACCCACTTATTAACCAAGCTTAACCCGAAACTGAAATGCTCCGGCAGCGTTTTCGGCGGAGTTGGTGACAAGCCAAACAATGATGAAACCACGCCACTACCTAAGAATTCGCGAATTATCTCACATAGCTGACGGCCTGTTTTGGTCGACCCGGAGAACGCCCTGAAACCCAGCGGTGTGACGCACGGCATTCCCAGCCTGGATGTGGAGGGGCAGGTGGAGCATTTAGATTTGCATCCAACAGACTCCAATCTATGTGGCAGGTAGCCGAGTAGAGAGTCACTTAGGTAGTTCATCAATGGCGATGTTGGTTGACAATTTGGTTTGCAATTTGGTTGACAGTTTGGTAGGCACGTTACATCGTCCGTTGGCTTGATGTTGCAGTGCGATTTGGTCGTAGGTACGTCCCTGCCGTAGTGGCAGTCGGCCCATCCGTAGTTCTTGTCTGCGACACTGCATCGTTCAAACAAATACCTGAGCGGCTGCAAAATTCTACGGAGGAAGTCAAGCAACATCTGCAAACAATCTTCGCCGGAGCTCGGGTAGTACAGATTCAGCGTGTTATTCGAATAGTCGCAAGCGTAGAATGTCGCCGCGTCGCCGTGGCCAACAACGGTGGTAAGCAAATCGTACGATTTCGAACAAAGGTATTGCAACACCGTCCGTATGCTCTTATACGTGATGGTCTGCGGGTGCGCCTCTAGGTATGACTGCTCGATGTCGAATACGCTGATCTCTCCGTCGCCAGCAAGCGGCGTATCCGGATTATCAAGCACGTTGGTGAACCCGTCTGATAGCAGCGCCTGGTACGCGGAAGTGTAAGTGAGCCCTGAGAGCCACGCCAGCATCTCGAAAACGGTACATGGCGTTCTAGGTTTGGGGAGTATAGCGATGTGACATATGGCGTTGTACTGGTCGACGTGATGCAGAATGCATTTGAGAATATCGAAAAGATTAAAAAGGACGTTAGACTTGCGTTTATTCGATTCGCACTCCTTAAGATGCTCGTTGTCTTTCGCACCTTCGACCCTAAAGCTAAGTCTGTTCGCGACGTATTCACCGTTTATGACGCTCTTGTTCTGCAGCTCCCAGTGCTGTTTGTTTTCTGCGGACACCTTAAAGCCGTGCCGTAGGAACAATCCGCCGAGATCAGAGGACGAGTGAATTTGGTGTCCCCTCAGACTATTGCAATTTATCCTCAAGTCATGCACAGCATCGTAAATTGTGGAAAAAGCGGTCAAGAATATTTTAGCGCAGCGGTGAGCGTTTTGTGTTAAACCGGTGCTAAGGGCAGTTTCTGTCCATTGGATGGTCTCACTGTCGTACGCGGAGATGTACGCCTTGTCGAGCTCACCCACCAAACCCTGGAAACCATGGGCAATGGTTTCCAGCAGCGGAGTGTTCGGCTCAGAAAATGACTCAGGGTGGAGACCTTGAGCTTCTCCTAAGAGGATGTCGAGCATACTGGGAACACGGTAGTCGTACCTGTTGTTTTTACGAACATGGTTTAGCAAAATGTTAAGTTCGTTAGTAACGACATCTAGCTTGGATGTGTATAGTTGTCCGTCGCCAGATGGCTTGGGATTATTTCGCTCTTTGTTTGCTGCGTGAACTCTCTTGATCTCCGCTGTGACGTAGTCGTGGAGTGGCTGCCAGAAAGACTGGAACTTGTTGGCCAGCTTTTCGAAGTTTTCCTTGTAGTCAGTGGGCTTTTGGGAGAGACGGTCGACAATGTCTTTCAGTTTCTCGATATTATCATAATTTGCTGCTTGACCATTCTGTCCCTGAAACGCTCCCATGAAACCTTTGAAGCCAGTTGCCAAGTCTTCTTCGATTGCTTCAGGCAATTTATCCAACTGCCCTCTCACCTTGTCGGCGAATTGTTCCAATAGGTAGTGCATGGTTGTGACGTAATGGGTGTTTGCCTGCTTGGTGAGCTCAGCCATACAATCATTGAGCTGACTGTCGACTATATCTTGGAGACTGGAGATAGTTGACGTTTTCAATCGTTCGGCGTGGGTGCTGAAGTTTGTTGCCGCTGATATGCATTCATGTATATTTTTATTTTTCAGAGTTTCCAGATCGTTCTTAATTTTCATGAGTACACCATCGCCAAGGCTTTTCTGGGTGTTCCGACCGATTTTGCTTCTCAGTTCCGACAGCTTCCCTTTGGCGCTTTCTGAGTTTCCTTCGGCAGCCTTATTCACAATTTCGCACATGGCAGCGAGTTTGGATTTGACATCATCTGCGTGGGATACTATTTGCGTTTTGAGATCTTCTATGGATCCTAGGGCATCATCGACTTTTGTTTCAATTTGCTTGATGGCATTGGGAAGGTCGCCTGTCATGCTTTTGATGTCGCTGTGCTTAAGGCTATCTTGATTTATTTGTTCTGTGTAATTCGGATATTTGTTTTTCTCAAGATCTGATATTTTATTAACTACAGCACCTCCTTCCGCCAGAATATTTCCGCCAATCTCCGCTGTCAGTATTGCTTCAATTTTGTTTTTAAATGTGTCTTCATTGATCTCACCCTCTTGGAGTGCATCGTACGCTCTTTTGAAGTTTAACATAAGATCATTGCCAAGATCGTAATCATTATGAGCACTATGTGAATGTCGATTCTTGAATATTGTTTCGCCTAGATCGGTTTGCAAGGTTTTCAATTTAGTATTAATATCATTTCCGAAATCACTAACCAACTTCGCTAGGCCGGCTGCTTTTTGGTCAGCGGCGTAATTAAAATCAGAACTGAAAGATTCTATTCCGTTTTTCATATTTGCAATCTTCGCATATATTACTTTTGAAACACTGCTAATTTCTTTCTTAAATTGACTTCTAATGGACTCCATAACCGCTTTCAGGACCTCTTCGCTGTGTTTCGAGACGGCTTCCGCTACTGCGGATATGGCGTTAAGAAGAGACTGGAGATGCGCTTTGGATACAGATTTTGGCGACGGCGTTAGTTTAGATATTAGGCTCTTCATGTAAGTAGCGTAGCTTTGGAGATTAAGTGCGCTAACTTCTGTAGACATACCATGGAGTTGCTCAATGGCACTGATTTCCGGTACTTCACTTTCGATGCTTTCGAGTCCATGAAGCTTACTTTTGAGATCCTTAATAGCGCTATCTGAAATGTCCTTATTGGGACTACCAAGCATGGCAATTCCTTTCGCAATCCCCTCCATTGCTTTCCTCAGTTTTTTAATGACTTTAGAGTTGAGATTGCCAAAGTAAGCTGTAATAGGAGTAAAAGGATCCGTGCTGTCGCCTATTGCTTTCAGCAAAGGCGCTGCAACACCGCTGTTTTTGCTATTTTTTATCTTCTCAAATTCCTTAAGTTCCTGCAGTTTTCCCATGTCATCATGTACTTTTTTCATGGCGCTATCAATGGCGATTTTTGTCGCAGCCAATTGCGCTGAGAAGTTTCTGGAAGTCTCCACTATAGGACTCAATTGAATCTCAATTTTATCCTTCAAAGTCGTCAAATCTTGTTTCACTTTCCCTTCCAACTTTTCATACGGCGTCTGAATCTCCTCTTTCACATGCTTCAAAATTGCTTTCTGGATTTCTTGCTTGACTGTATACAAATCCATTTTCAGCGCGTCGTTCATCGCTTTCACCTGCGTCAGCGCCGTTGAAACATTCTCCTGAGCAGCGTTTTTTGCTGCATCTCCGGCCTCCTGCATACTCATGGCCTGCCCTTTTATATATTCAGCTGCATAATTAATCGATTTTTTTCTTTCTGCTGGATTGACGACTTCCTCTAGTATTTTTTCAACCTTCATCATCACGTCACTAACAAATCCATCCGCCTCCCAGGCCCATGTGTCCAATGCCGAGACACCACGCTCCAATTCTTTATAGATGGCTTCCAGCTTCTCCTTAATTTTCTGAACATCTTCCTTCAGCTTCTTAAAAAGTCCTTCTACCCGCTGAGTAATCTCGCTCTTGAAGCATGACTGAACACCCGCTAGCTTATTAACCATCTTCACAATTGCCTCGTAATTCTCCTTTTCCTTCCTGGACAACGCAGTCAACCTGTCGGTCTCGTACTTAACTGTCTCACGAACACTATGCACTCTCTCACGTAATTTATGATTAAGATCATTAATTGCGTTCTGTGTTTTTATATTTTTAGGTACACTAAAGTCTAATTTGCCGTTAAATTCATCGGCCTTTGCGAGACACTGTGTCACTAAGTTGTCGGCCTTGGTCACCTCGGGGTCAGTTTGCTTGGTGTCATCGGAAACCTTGTCAACCTGCATAGCATTAAAACCCAAACGAAACTTACCGGTTGATTCTTCAGTGAAATATGATAATAATTCTACAACGGGCTTACTGACTCTCTCATTTGAAGACTTGACAAAACCATTGTACTTTCTCACCCCTGCGACCACACTTCCAATCGCAACATTAAAACCTTTTTTACCGGCGTGTTTATATTGCTTAAGAGCTTCAATTGCAGTGTTTATAGCATCTTTATGCTGCCCTAAATGGCCTTGGATGTTACTGAGAACGCCACTCAAAAATCCCATCACCCCGTCACACAGCCTATCTAGGTCGGAGTACACTATCCCAGTGCCGTTGTAGCCTTTGGAGTCATTGTTGAAGCCGAGAAAGGTCTCGAGGCCAGAGCAGAGGTTAGTAAGAATGTTAATAGGGTTGTTAGTTGAGGTTATTTTAAGGTTTTAAATTTTGTCAAATTTCTTGTCAAGCTCCCTAGGCGGCACATGGTCAGGGCAGTGGCAAGAGGTAGAAGAGGGGAAGGGAAGGGTGACAAGGCACAAGTTAGTAGGATGGTTTAAAGAGGTCATAGCGGTATTATGGCGAGGTAATTCGAGGGATGTAGAGTGGACAAAGGGGCGATGTAGAGTGGATAGAGGGGCGATGTAGAGTGGATAAGGGGCGATGTAGAGTGGATAAAGGAGCGATGTAGAGTGGGTAAAGGGGCGATGTAGAGTGGGTTAAGGGGCGATGTAGAGTGGGTTAGGGAGCGATGTGGAGTGGGTTAAGGGAGCGATGTGGAGTGGATTAAGGGGCGATGTGGAGTGGATAAAGGGGCGATGTAGGGTGGATAGAGGAGCGATGTAGAGTGGACTAAGGAGCGATGTGGAGTGGATAAAGGGGCGATGTAGAGTGGGTTAAGGGGCGATGTAGAGTGGGTTAGGGAGCGATGTAGAGTGGGTAGAGGAGCGATGTAGAGTGGGTTAAGGGGCGATGTAGAGTGGGTAAAGGGGCGATGTAGAGTGGGTTAGGGAGCGATGTAGAGTGGGTAAAGGGCGATGTAGAGTGGGTAAAGGGCGATGTAGAGTGGGTAAAGGGGCGATGTAGAGTGGGTAAAGGGGCGA
>NW_012236971.1:0-3613 GCF_000981445.1 Babesia bigemina
CAAAACAGAATCTCCCCTGAGCAACGCTGCGACAACGTTCGAAAGCTCTTTCAGAGCTTTCTTCAAAGTGTTCAAAGACCTGACGGACTTTAAGTCTGACTACAGGGTTATTAGGCCAATACATAAAGTGCTGACCAAACTGCTGGAAGACATCAAAAGCTCTCGATATTTCAATCACGACTTTAACATGAATTTAAATGATCTTAATAGCTCTCTCGCTACCTTCACCCCGTGTAAATCCCCAAATTGCAAAAACCCTGTGATCCTAGAAACGCTCAAGAATGGTCTATTGTCCACGTGCGAACAACTTGGTTACGCCTACATCAATACGTATGATAGCATGAGTATAACATGGGTTAGCGAAAGCGACCCGGACAGAAAACACTGCGCAAAAATATGTATGACTACGTTTCCTGTCCTATATAACGCATTGGCTGAGCTGAAACAGGGACTTGAAAAATCTGAGAAATCATGGCAATTGTACACAATGTATAATTCTGGAAATATGGATTCTAGCCTACGTAAGTTATTCTTCGGTGAAAACGGGTACGATGTTGGCCGTCCGGCTACAAGCCCATATGGAGAGCTAAATCACAAGTCAACATTTGACGGCAGCAACGTCCTAGCTAATCTAAGCAACAAAACGCATAACTTGTTCAGTCCTGGTCACGCTCGACTTGCCGGTGCTCTCAGCTCAGGAGCACATATCATACCTGTGGAATACGCCGACGAGGACGGATTGATCCCGGACCTCTACGCGTTGCTTAAACCATATGCTCAAGTCTGTCACCTATCCACCTTCTCATCGACTAAGTCGCCGTGCAGTGTCTTCGAAATGCTTCTCTGGTGTTCCGGTTTACAGTTCAACGGAGTATACGATAAGTTGTGTGATTATTGCGATTCACTCTTTGACAAGGTAGCGGATAACGCTGACCCTGAGCACAAAATTCTAGCGCCAATTGCTGCGTATCCGAAGGCGATTTCGGCGTTTGACGTATCTGCTGCAATTGAACATATCGTGTCGCGCTCATACCAACTGCTGACTGCTGTCCTCGGCACGGGAAACGCATACACCATGTACGCCTGTGACTTCCCTATCAACACTCTCGGGCTGAAATATCCTACCTCTGGCGCAGATTGTCTTGACATGCTGCTTGACGTACTTCGTAGATTGTGTCCCGTACTCCATTATCTGTATAGGCAGTGCAATATCACTGCGAATTACGGTGGATGGCGTGACTGCTGGTACGGCAAGGACATAAAGACATCCAAGTGGCCATGCAAAGTTCATCCCACCGACGTGTCAAATAATGAACGAATGTGCCAGGCAAATTACCAACCAAATTGTCAATCAAATTGCCAAGCAACATCCCCCTTAATGAGCTATCTTCACGACTCTCTTCCTGGTCACCTGCCTCACGATATATCATCCATCGGCTGCAGGGCTGTGTGTTCTACGTGCCCTAAGGTTAAGAAAGGCATGCCGTGTCTGACACCTCTCGGTTTCAGGGGGTTTACTGGTAGTGTGAAGACGGGTAGAGAGCTGTGTGAGATACTACGTGATTTCTTTGCAAACTCATATATAACGACGCTGTTCGGCTTAATGCCCAGACCGCCTACGTCACTACCCGAGCACTTCGAGTTCGCATTGCAATTAGCAAACGTGTTGAATAACGATGGTTCTGGTAGAGAGGCTGTTAGTGCAGCTTTCGTCAAATCAACGAAGGATCAATCCATCGACCTTTATAATGAACCATCGAAGCTTACCATTGCGCTTTGTAATGCTTATAACAGCAACAAAAGGCACGACGGTATGGAGCATCCTAACGTTTCAGACGCCGATTTGTCAACTTTGTCGAAAGAAACGACATGTAATTATCCAAACAAAAACATTCATTGCGCACCATATCTGTCGACCTTATACAGCGATTACTACTACTATGCTGCCGAAAAGCACACTGCTCTCTACCTGTCCTGGGCACTGTATTCAGCGTGGACGTTATACGAATATCTGAAATCGTTGCTAGATGCCTTCGGTAACATTTCCTGTCAGGATTGGGGATGTGACAAATGCCAACATGGAGGCAAATGTAAACCAGGCAGACATGGCCTTAACTACAACTGCCGATGCAAAGGGCTTGTTGAGTGCCGCGGTGTAAGGAGCATCTTTTACGCCTACGGGTTCACATTTGGTAATGCTGAAGTCTTATCTGACTTTGAGAATAAAAGATACTGTCACAATTTCTACAAACAACTGCAGAACGTATTAAATTCCAAATGTTTCATTGACCTCTTCCAAAAATGTGACGAATTCATATTCACCATCAGGCAGCCGTTTATATGGCTGAACATCGCACTCTGGTCACTGTCCCTCTTCTACCTCATCTGCGTGATGGTTGGTCGCCTGGACGTTTTCCACATCCGATCCCATCTCAGATCACCCTCATCGCACACCATCACTGCGCAATCACTGTTGGCTGCAGCGCAAGTCGGAAGGCTTGCCAAGATAACTTATCTACAACCGTAATTGTATTCACATTTGTAATTCACAGTAACTCACGTAACTACTCACCTACTCACCTAACAAACAAACGTAGTCTAATGTCTCGAATTACTCGAGCGGCAACCTGTGAACTGGATAGCACCTAGATGAGGTGATGAGTGAACGACAATGCAACGTGTCTACCTAACAACCAGGCAAAGTGTTAACCTAGCACACAGGCAAAGTGCTAAGCTAGCATCCAGGCAAAGTGGTAAGCAAGCAACCAGGCAACGTGCTAAGCAAGCAACCAGGCAACGTGCTAAGCAAGCACCCAGGCAAAGTGTTAACCTAGCACCCAGGCAAAGTGCTAAGCTAGCACCCAGGCACAGTGCTAAGCTAGCACTCAGGCAACGTGATAAGCTGGCACACAGGCAAAGTGCTAAGCTGGCACCCAGGCGAAGTGCTAACCTAGCACCCAGGCAAAGTGTTGGCCTAGCAACCGGGCAACGTGGTAAGCTGGCGGATGAACCGTAATTTGGTGGGTGCGTTAAGACGTTGATTGCCTGTTGCGTTGAGTTGCGCGTTGACTGTGAGAGGCGTCCGCGTTGCCTATTGAGTCAGTGTCACGTGAGGCTAGGTGATTGATCGCTGACGTAGGCGGTCGTGATGGCCGCGGCGGGTGACCTAAGTCGTGTGTTGCGAGTCACTGGCAGGGTGGCGTAATCCGCGTTGGCCTGGTTGAGTAGCATTTATAGGCGGCAATGTAGCGATTGTTAATATGATATTTAGGCACGTAGCCGACACGCTCCGCCAGTATGGCGCCGATACCGCGGCTCGTAGCAGGGTTCTGCTGCACTGTGGGAGTTGAGCGCACGGGTCGCTGCAATTTTAATGGCGTTGCGAATAGTGAATAATTTAGAGTGACAGTTGGTGCTGATCACATGCGTCGCGTCAGGGCAGCTGTGGTATCCCGGGCAGCGTGGGTGTCGGTGGCCAGGGCTGGGGGATACAGGGGTGAGGGTGCGTGTTGATGAGGGGACTGGAAGCGGCAGTGGTACGTGTTGCAGTTGGTGAGTGCTGCTTGAGTGATTGATATGTTTGCAGGTTGAGGGGACTGGGAGCGGCAGTGGT
>NW_012236972.1:0-13861 GCF_000981445.1 Babesia bigemina
CTCTACATCGCCCCTTTACCCACTCTACATCGTTGCCTAACCCACTCCACATCGCTCCCTAACCCACTCTACATCGCCCCTTTATCCACTCTACATCGCCCCTTTATCCACTCCACATCGCTCCCTAACCCACTCTACATCGCCCCTTTATCCACTCTACATCGCCCCTTTATCCACTCCACATCGCTCCCTAACCCACTCTACATCGCTCCTCTATCCACTCTACATCGCCCCTTTATCCACTCTACATCTCCCCTTAACCCACTCCACATCGCCCCTTTACCCACTCCTCATCGCCCCTTAACCCACTCTACATCGCCCAAATTACCTTGTCATTATACCGCTATGACCTTCTTAAACCATTTTAATAACTTGTGCCTTGTCACCCTTCACTTCCCTCTTCCACCTTTTGCCACTGCCATGTCCCATCATGTTCACCCTAACTCCAAATCTCTCTAATTACTTCGTCTTATTAACGCTATGACCTCCATTAAACATTATAATAACTTGCTGATACTGACCATTCTCTTACTGACGATGCTACTAGAAGAGCCTTGAATGACATCCAGTCCAAGTTGCAGCAGGTTAAAAAGCTTGGAGAGAGTCTTAAAGGATTGACTGAAGAAAACAGTTGTAAAAATCTCTTAGAGAATTTATGTTCCGGCCTCGAAACTTTCCTCGGCTTCAACTCTGAGACTAAAGGCTACGACGGCTCTGGCATTGTGTACTCCGACCTGGATAGGCTGTGTGACGGGGTGATGGGATTTTTGAGTGGTGTTCTCAGTAACATCCAAGGCCATTTAGGGCAGCATAAAAATGAAATTACACAAGCAATTGACACTCTTAACAAAAATAAACACGCCGGTAAAAAAGGTTTTAATGTTGCGATTGCGGAGGTGGTCGAAGGGGTGGGGAGGTATAATGATGCTGTCAGAAATTCCAACAACCATGTCAAGAGCAAGATAGAAAACTTGTATAACTACGTCAAGACGGAAAATGGAGGTAAGTTACGTAGTGAAATTCAAAATATGCAGGACCCGGAAAATCCCCTTTACTTCGAGTCTGCTGTGTTTAACGCCGAGAATCTAGTTAAGCAAGCTGTTGCCAAATCAACGCACTTTGCAACTGAGCTTAATAGAGCAACTAAAGACATCAATGATTTTAATTTAGATTGCAAAACTAATGTAAATCACGCACTGAAAAATGTTAAGCACGAAACCGAGCGACTGGAGCAGTCCGCTGCTAAGGAGGGTCGGGAGCTGAAGGCGACGGAAGATGTAATCAAGACAACGCTTGATATTGCTAAGCAGAAGATTAATGAGAGCATTAAGGTAGACGTGAAAAAGCTCATCGAAAAAGTTAAGACTGCATTACAGAGTATTTTGACTCAGATGAGGAGGATTAGCAAGGAAATGCAACGATGCATCGCAGAGTTACAGGAATGGATAAGCAAGGTGGAGAAATTTCTTGGTGAAGATATTGAGAAGCACGTGAAAAAAATTGTGAAGGAAATTAATAAAGATGACTCATACGAACTGCCCAACCAAATTAAGATTGCCGTGCAGAATACAAAAACAGCAGTTGTACAGCTTAACGGCGCAGGCGAGGAGGGTAGAAAGCAAGTCGAAGATAATGTTAAAGCAGCGCTTGAGCAGGTTAAAGTGATGAATGATAAGCTGAAGCAAGATTTGTATGCCGTTAAGCAAGCGATTAAGGGGGCAATTACTAGGTTGGGAGAAACGTTGAAAAAGAACGTTAATCAGGACTTGGGGGCGTTGAAGGAGAAAATTACTGAAAAATTCAATCCTATTGCTACCGATGCTACGGAATTTTTCAAACATTTCAGCTCGACGAAAGGAGCGCTCGATAGAGCAATGAGAGCAGTGGCGACAGATTTGGCAAACATCAAAGATCTCTCTAGAATTGGGCGCATCACCGACGTCCTAGGTTTTGTTCCACTTCTCACTGAGATCGGTAAAAATGGACAAAATCCATTCAGTTCTGTTATGGATTATTTCGGGGAGCTGGACATTTATGTAATGTCGAAGGTTAGGGAATCAATGAACAAAATAGGTGAAGCGATTCGGCAGTCTTCGCGCAGTGCTCATTCATCGGTTTCATCGGAATTGGAAGCTGCATTGCGGCAAGCGGAAGGGGATATCGCAAAATTTAGAAGCATTTTTGGAAATGATATGACACGTCGCGATGTTAATTTCGACCAGGTTAGGAAAGAATTGAAAAACAGGCTTGGAATAGAGTTTGATGTAAAGGGAGATCTGTTGTCTAAGTTTAATCAGTCGCATGGCTCTCATCGTATGTACAATCGCGTAAATGTTTATACTCCAAACAAAAATGAAATGGTGTTCAGAGAGCTCGGTCAGATTGCCCAAGCCGTCTCAGATCATTCCGAGGAAATTGTGAAAGCAGTCCTGGGTAAAATTAAGAGTCAAGTTAAAGAGGAGGTCGAAAGAGTCGCAAATGCTATTAGCACTAAGGTTGCTGAATGTGACGGGCTCCTTTCGAATAAGGAACTGAATGGGAAAGTGGAATCGGAAAAGCTAATTGGCCTTGAAAAGTTAGTAAATGATTTCGGAACGAGGATTAACGTGAAGCTGGATAACCTTCGAAAAGAGCTTGAAACCAAAATTTTCATAAAGAAAAATGTGCGAAGTGGTGGCATCGACAGTGAACAAGATTATGATCTTGGGGCTTCAACTGGTCTCATGACCAACTTCCACGCTACCTACGAGAACAACCTCAAAGACGGCGATATCAAAACCGACGGTGAAGCCGGAAAAAGTGTACTCAACACGGAGATCGGCGGGGATAATATGCCACAGGGAGTCAGTGAAGCTAATACAATATCCGATATTAATAAAACGAAATATCAGAATTACGATTCTCAAGTCAACCAAGATAGCCTTACGCTTGGTGACACAGAACGGTTTAAGGGTGCACTGCCAGCTAAGGTAAATGAAATTAAGTCGCAGGTGGTGAAGGCTCTGCAACCTATGGAGAGTCTCAAGGATGATGCCAATAAAGAGTTGAATAAGGTCACCACCATCCTCGATGCCCTGTGCGAATCCGTCAAGAAGAGTGGCGACACCCTTAATTCCAATCTGCAGTTTTTGACCGGCACGTATTTCGAGGACTACAATGCGGCCAAACGAAATGCCCCAAATAGCATTAAGAGAATCAAACACCAGCTCAGTGAACTCCATAGTGCCGATTTGGGCAAAGTCATACAGGAGGCAGGGAAGTTTCTAAACGGCCTCAACTTAACATGCGACTCCACCATCCAGTTGCTCGGGAACTCCGTTAAGGAGCAGATCTGCTCAGCCGAAAAGACGTTGACAAGGCACCTTAGGAAACAATACGTTGAGGCTGTGAAACAGTTGTTAACGAAGTTCGCCGACAAGGTAACTGAAGAACTGAAGCCGTTGCCCGAACAAATTCAAAAAGACTTGGAGCAAGGCCACAAGAAGTTCATGAAATTATTTGCAGATAACTTCGTTAATGAACTCAGAAGCATAGAAAGTATTAATCCCAAGTCTTCATCCAAAACAGAATCTCCCCTGAGCAACGCTGCGAAAACGTTCGAAAGCTCTTTCAGAGCTTTCTTCAAAGTGTTCAAAGACCTGACGGACTTTAAGTCTGACTACAGGGTTATTAGGCCAATACATAAAGTGCTGACCAAACTGCTGGAAGACATCAAAAGCTCTCGATATTTCAATCACGACTTTAACATGAATTTAAATGATCTTAATAGCTCTCTCGCTACCTTCACCCCGTCTAAATCCCCAAATTGCAAAAACCCTGTGATCCTAGAAACGCTCAAGAATGGTCTATTGGCCACGTGCGAACAACTTGGTTACGCCTACATCAATACGTATGATAGCATGAGTATAACATGGGTTAGCGAAAGCGACCCGGACAGAAAACACTGCGCAAAAATATGTATGACTACGTTTCCTGTCCTATATAACGCATTGGCTGAGCTGAAACAGGGACTTGAAAAATCTGAGAAATCATGGCAATTGTACACAATGTATAATTCTGGAAATATGGATTCTAGCCTACGTAAGTTATTCTTCGGTGAAAACGGGTACGATGTTGGCCGTCCGGCTACAAGCCCATATGGAGAGCTAAATCACAAGTCAACATTTGACGGCAGCAACGTCCTAGCTAATCTAAGCAACAAAACGCATAACTTGTTCAGTCCTGGTCACGCTCGACTTGCCGGTGCTCTCAGCTCAGGAGCACATATCATACCTGTGGAATACGCCGACGAGGACGGATTGATCCCGGACCTCTACGCGTTGCTTAAACCATATGCTCAAGTCTGTCACCTATCCACCTTCTCATCGACTAAGTCGCCGTGCAGTGTCTTCGAAATGCTTCTCTGGTGTTCCGGTTTACAGTTCAACGGAGTATACGATAAGTTGTGTGATTATTGCGATTCACTCTTTGACAAGGTAGCGGATAACGCTGACCCTGAGCACAAAATTCTAGCGCCAATTGCTGCGTATCCGAAGGCGATTTCGGCGTTTGACGTATCTGCTGCAATTGAACATATCGTGTCGCGCTCATACCAACTGCTGACTGCTGTCCTCGGCACGGGAAACGCATACACCATGTACGCCTGTGACTTCCCTATCAACACTCTCGGGCTGAAATATCCTACCTCTGGCGCAGATTGTCTTGACATGCTGCTTGACGTACTTCGTAGATTGTGTCCCGTACTCCATTATCTGTATAGGCAGTGCAATATCACTGCGAATTACGGTGGATGGCGTGACTGCTGGTACGGCAAGGACATAAAGACATCCAAGTGGCCATGCAAAGTTCATCCCACCGACGTGTCAAATAATGAACGAATGTGCCAGGCAAATTACCAACCAAATTGTCAATCAAATTGCCAAGCAACATCCCCCTTAATGAGCTATCTTCACGACTCTCTTCCTGGTCACCTGCCTCACGATATATCATCCATCGGCTGCAGGGCTGTGTGTTCTACGTGCCCTAAGGTTAAGAAAGGCATGCCGTGTCTGACACCTCTCGGTTTCAGGGGGTTTACTGGTAGTGTGAAGACGGGTAGAGAGCTGTGTGAGATACTACGTGATTTCTTTGCAAACTCATATATAACGACGCTGTTCGGCTTAATGCCCAGACCGCCTACGTCACTACCCGAGCACTTCGAGTTCGCATTGCAATTAGCAAACGTGTTGAATAACGATGGTTCTGGTAGAGAGGCTGTTAGTGCAGCTTTCGTCAAATCAACGAAGGATCAATCCATCGACCTTTATAATGAACCATCGAAGCTTACCATTGCGCTTTGTAATGCTTATAACAGCAACAAAAGGCACGACGGTATGGAGCATCCTAACGTTTCAGACGCCGATTTGTCAACTTTGTCGAAAGAAACGACATGTAATTATCCAAACAAAAACATTCATTGCGCACCATATCTGTCGACCTTATACAGCGATTACTACTACTATGCTGCCGAAAAGCACACTGCTCTCTACCTGTCCTGGGCACTGTATTCAGCGTGGACGTTATACGAATATCTGAAATCGTTGCTAGATGCCTTCGGTAACATTTCCTGTCAGGATTGGGGATGTGACAAATGCCAACATGGAGGCAAATGTAAACCAGGCAGACATGGCCTTAACTACAACTGCCGATGCAAAGGGCTTGTTGAGTGCCGCGGTGTAAGGAGCATCTTTTACGCCTACGGGTTCACATTTGGTAATGCTGAAGTCTTATCTGACTTTGAGAATAAAAGATACTGTCACAATTTCTACAAACAACTGCAGAACGTATTAAATTCCAAATGTTTCATTGACCTCTTCCAAAAATGTGACGAATTCATATTCACCATCAGGCAGCCGTTTATATGGCTGAACATCGCACTCTGGTCACTGTCCCTCTTCTACCTCATCTGCGTGATGGTTGGTCGCCTGGACGTTTTCCACATCCGATCCCATCTCAGATCACCCTCATCGCACACCATCACTGCGCAATCACTGTTGGCTGCAGCGCAAGTCGGAAGGCTTGCCAAGATAACTTATCTACAACCGTAATTGTATTCACATTTGTAATTCACAGTAACTCACGTAACTACTCACCTACTCACCTAACAAACAAACGTAGTCTAATGTCTCGAATTACTCGAGCGGCAACCTGTGAACTGGATAGCACCTAGATGAGGTGATGAGTGAACGACAATGCAACGTGTCTACCTAACAACCAGGCAAAGTGTTAACCTAGCACACAGGCAAAGTGCTAAGCTAGCATCCAGGCAACGTGTTAACCTCGCACCCAGGCAAAGTGCTAAGCTAGCACACAGGCAAAGTGCTAAGCTAGCACACAGGCAAAGTGATAAGCAAGCAACCAGGCAAAGTGCTAAGCTAGCACACAGGCAAAGTGATAAGCAAGCAACCAAATAAAGTGCTGACCAATGCCATGACCAAAGTGGTGACCAATCACCTGACCAAGTTGATGGTCACGGCAGCGATGACATGGTTATGGTTACGGCAGCGATGACATGGACACGGCAGCGATGACATGGTTACGGCAGCGGTGACATGGTGACAAGAGTGGTGATTATTATCCACTCTACATCGCTCCCTAACCCACTCTACATCGCTCCTTAACCCACTCCACATCGCCCCTTTAACCACTCTACATCGCTCCCTAACCCACTCTACATCGCCCCTTAACCCACTCTACATCGCCCCTTTACCCACTCTACATCGCCAATTAAGTCCCTTAATGCCGAAAAAGAAAAGCTTTCTTGCCCCTTCAAATACTCTGATAAGGAGACTTACTGTCAGTACTACGACAGCCGTATTAAGAAATGTCAAGAGGCTTCAAAAGCTGATGACCGAAAAAAATCAATTTTGCAAAATACTATTGATATCTGCACAAAATCTAAAGAAGCCTGTGAAAAACAGCACAATAAATATCCTGAGAGTCAGGCCATGAAGGACATTCAGTCCAAGTTGGATCAAGTTGAAAATCTTCAAAAAAATCTTAAAGGATTGACTGAAAATGACAATTGTAAAAACCTTTTAGAGAATCTTTGCTCCGGCCTCGAAAAATTTCTCGGCTTCGACTCTGCTTCCAAAGGCTACACAGGTCAGGGCATTGTGTACTCCGACCTTGACAGGCTGTGTGACGGGGTGATGGGATTTTTGAACGGTGTGCTTGAGGGGGTGAAAGATGATGAAGCGGTTAAAACATACAAAGATCTAACTGAAATTACAGATTATGTACAAAAATCAATTGGTAAAGGCTACGGTATTGAAGGCTTTAGGAATGCCGTAGCCATGCTCCAAAATGGACTGATGTTTTATCACGAGTCATTTGATACATTAACAAGCAGTGTTACTAATAATCTAGAAAAGCTCAGCAGAAATTTAAGTGGAGATTATAAAAGTGGAATAAACGATAATCAAGATATTGTCAACCAGTTATACTCCTGGAGATCCACGATCAAAACGATACAAAGTAATGTTAAAACCATTGAAGTTGAAAAAACTTATAAGCTCGATAATGTGTTGAAAAAAGAAATAAATGCTGAGTTAAAACCCGTAAAAATGTTGGTTGAGCATCTGAAAAGAGTTGCTGAAAATACTGGTTTTGAGAGCAAGGTTATGGCTGTGGATAGTGAGTTTCGGAATAAAGAAGATCACGTCAGAGAACAAATCAGGCAGCAATCAGCAGTACTACATGGCAGATTGAATAATAATTTCGAAGAAATAAATCGTAAAATCCATGTCATCGGAAAAGTGCGTGATGACGAGTTGGAACATTTGTTAAAACTGATGAGGGAGTTGGTTCAAATTTCAGACTCATCATACAAAGCGGTAAAAAAGTTGGTATTTGAATATGAGAAGAATATTGTCAAACAGTTAGGAGTCATTGATGTTATGGTTAATGGTATTATTACGGATGACATCTCCAAGCAGCTGCAAGATGTTTCCTCTCAGATCAGTTCGCAGTTAGATACGCTTAGCCGTCAGGTAGTGATTCTTGGTGGACTGGCTGCAGAAGCTCAGATGGAATTGCCGCAACAATTGAGTAATATCGAATCTGAATTGAGCAAAGAAATTGAGCTTATTAAGCAGCAAATTATTAGTGGAATTACGCTTTGTATAAAAAATATTCTCGGAGAGAAAATTAAAAACAAGCTTCAATGGTTTACTGGTAAAGTTGCTAAAAACGATAACGGTGATGATGGTCTCCTTGATTTGGTCGTTTCAGGCGTGCATACATTTGCGGACAAATACTCGAACAAAAGCAATTTTGAAAAGGATGTTTTGCCAATATGGATTGCAAACATTTTGGAGGCGGAGCCAGTGAGAGGTTATCTGGACAAATATGTCGGAGATAATGGGATAGAAAAACTTAAGGCGCCGTTTAACACTAGAGGAAACAATGGAATCAATGCAAAGCTCAACGAAAAAATCAAAGAGCAGATGGTTTTAAAACTCAGTGATAACGTCACGGAACAAGCTACATCTATCCTTCCATCGAGGCCAAATGAGAGCATCGCAGACAAACTCTGTGACGTTCAGAAATTGTGCAGTAAATTCGCCGATGAGCTCAGTGGAACGCTGCACCCTGATAAACTTAAAGAAAATGGCAACATTTTTTCTACCTTATACAGGGCTATAGAAGGTGACGTTAAAAAAGGTACTGAATCCCCGAATAGCTTTCATCTTATCAATGCTCTTCACTCGTTATTCCCAGCGCTTGTTTCAGCTGCGAGGCACGTTGCTAAAGAACTCGAATCTTTCACCGACGGGGGACCTATAAACCTGGGCAGAAATGTCATATCGGCTATAGAAAGGGTGAAGCAGCTTGGCAGCACTCTTGAGAAAGAGATTCAAAAGACAGATCGTACACACTATGATATCGCTGACACACTTGGCAAGCAAATGAAGGACGAGCTCGGTGCAGCGGCCACCAAAGTCAACTTCAACGGCTCCCTTAATCCGCTGGTCAATGCATCAGCTACGAAAGGCATCGAAGTGTTGAATGCAAAAATAAACAGCATCATACGTGATAAACTTGATGATATTAGTCCTTCTATTCGAGGCCTAATTAATAGGCTAAAGAACCCAGGCAACAGGGTGGGCAATGTCCGACAACTAGTCGATGATTTGCAGGGGAAAATCGATAATCTCAAATCTTCGGTGAGCGGTACTGATGCCATAGCGAATGGTTACATTAAGGATCAAGTGAGTTCTGTAAGTCAGCGTGTTGCCGACCTTAAGTTAAGAGTTACGGCTATTAATGAAGCAATCGAGAAGTTTGACACAGCGCTTCGAGATTCGCTAACTAATGCCACTAATGCCGTTAACACTACGCGTCAGCAAATGAGTGACCGTATTGACGAACTGGAGGGGCAACTCACTCAGACTGCCAAGGAAGCATTCGCCACCGTCAAAAGTGCAGTGCAATCGATGTTCGCCGAGGGCCACAAGGCGGACTTGACAGCTCTACAAGGATTGGTGGACAAGCAGAAAAAAGCGATCCGGAAGCTCATTGACGCGGACAAAGAGATCGGCCTGAAAGGCCTGTTACAAGCAATGTACACAGACGAAGGAAATGAAATAAAGAAATTACTACTTGACAGCGTTAGCGATGGTGAGAGGTTTAAAAAGTTATGTGAGAAGTTCAACGCGTATTTAAGACTCATCTTCACATACATCACGGCACAGGTCACAACTACAAGTGCGTCGCCATCCTCCGCCTCAACCAAAGAGGTAACCAAATCGCTAAGTAACGTGCAAGGTGCGATTGACATTTTGCTTAGAAATCTGACAACATCAAAGCACTTTGATAACATTTTCGTTAATAATCTGCAATCACTGTGCAACGTACTTATCAAATTTATGCCGTCTCACTTTGCCGGGGCGCCTAACCCTAAGCTGCTGGACGTGATAAAGAGAGGGATGAAAACCTTGTATGAGCAGCTTGATGTGGCGTACGTGAGTGCGTACTCTGGTGATTATTGGAGCAAGAAAGACGCCCAGAAGTATGCAAGTGTCATTCTGAGCTTCTTGCCCATTATATATGGTGACTTGGGTACGGTTAATAATTACTGTCGCGAGGAATGGAAATATCATACGGTGAAAGAAACTAATGGTCTGAATGAATGCTTGACGCGCTGCGGTTATGCAAGTTTTGCAAACCAAGATTCAAAAGGCGGCGAGTTGATATTGCCTTTGAACAATCGCAGAGGTCAGACAATTCATGCTAAACTGAAACCACCGCTCACAGGATTCACCAACGAACATCTGTCCACGTGTTCATCGAATACATCGAATATACAAACTGGCTTCAATATGTTTGACATTATCGATTGTCTCATTTACCATCTCAAACAATATTACAATGTATGCCATTTGAACCTTTCAAAATCAAAATTCCATCCCTCCACAATTCGTGGCATGCTCTCATGGTTTGGTGGCTTACCGTATAATTCAGTGTTCACTAAAGTTAATGGGCACTTTAAATCTTTAGCCGCCGAAGAAACGACACAAAAAGACATCAGGATTAAGGAATGCCTTGATAATATTCCCTTCTACTTAACCTCCGTATCCTATGAATGCAATCATCTTCTCACAACTATCCAGGGGCACGGTAGCGGCTTCGGCCAGGCTGCGTATCCCTACGCCTGCAATTTCCTAGACAATTCGCAATGTTTCGTTTATCCGTCCGACATTTCTAGCTTATTAGATATGCTTACGGAAATATGTGCTCGTTTGTTATCTTCACTCTACTTCCTGTATAGCCGATGTCGTACACCATCCCAGGTACATGGGTGGCGTGAGTGCTGGTACGGTAAGAGCATCGATAGCTTCGACTGGGATTGCAACAAACATTCCGCTGATGCTCCTAATTGCCAACCGAAATCTCCATTACAAGCGCACCTAATGGACGGTCTACCCAGCTGCCTACCACATAAATTGACATCCGTCGGCTGCAAAGCCGAATGCAATACGTGTCCTAAAGGCTCACCGGGTCAGCAGTGTATGACTCCTATGGGCTTCTGGGATCTGACAGACGCAGCCACTGTATTTGGTACAGGAAAGGAAATATCGAACCTGCTGAAAAGTTTTTGCGGAAACGCGGATTCACCTCTGCCAACTCTGTTTCGTTATCTTAAAACCATGAACCCCTCACCTCCGAAGAATTTGGGTGACATGTTGTCTTTGTATTGCCAACTCTTTCAAGAACATAACGGGAAATACATGGATAACACTGCGCTCAAAAAGCACTTGGTCGACGTTACAATACCAGGGTGCTTCCCACTTCCGACCTTCCTGCATGGAGATTATCCTGTGTCTAAATTAACAGACGCAGTGCAAAACGTATACAATTCAGGAAGTGGCCACCCTAAGCCAACGGTAAAAGACGCCATAACTCCCGGTCACAAGGATTTGTTAAGTCTAGTTACTAAGTCTTCATGCGACTCACCTAACCTATGCGCCCCTTACCTCCATCCCCTCTGCAAAAATGCATACCATACCTTTCCCACGAAGCACGCAAATTTGTATTTCTCATGGTGCACTTATCTTGCCTGGGAGTTCTGGAATTTACTTGACGAATTACTCAACGCATTCAAAAACATGTCGTGCCAAGCGTACGGTTGTTCATCATGCAACTGCTCGTCTGGCAAGCATGGAGTCTGTGAAGCTAATCCAACCGGACCAGCCAAACCCACTAAACCAAGTTGCCATTGTACATCCATCGTTGGCTGCAAAGGTGTCTTGTCGTTATTCAACAAATACGGGCTTACCTTCCGTATACCCGGAGAGCTGACCAAAAATGATAATAAAAGAACGTGTGAAAACTTCGTCAAACAAATGACAAAAGTGTTGTACGATGGACACTTCAGCACCTTGTTTGAAGAAATAGATAAATTCATCTTTGCCATCAGACAGCCCTTCATCTGGCTGAACGTCGCCCTCTGGCTCCTCTCCTTCCTCTACCTCCTCCACATCATGGTCATCCGCCTCGACCTGCTCCACATCAAATCGCATCTACATAGTCCCTCGAGTCATCGCATCGCTGCTCAGTCACTACTTGCTGCCGCACGCGTTAACAAATTGGGGAAAGTGTTTTATCTGCAACCATAATCGTACTCACGTGTTTACTATCTACACTCACCTAGCATCACCTACTCACCTAACTTATGAACTGTGCTTTAATCTGTTGCATCACTCATTGATCTTTTTATGTGATTGTGTAGTACTTAACTGAAGTGCTGACCAAGATGCTGACCAATGCCACGACCAAAGTGCTGACCAATGTGCTGACCAACGTGATGACCAAGGTGCTGACCAAAGTGTTGACCAATGTGCTGACCAATGCCACGACCAACGTGCTGACCAACGTGCTGACCAAAGTGCTGACCAAGGTGCTGACCAATGCCACGACCAAGGTGTTGACCAAGGTGCTGACCAAGGTGGTGATCAATGTGCTGACCAATGTGCTGACCAAGGTGGTGATCAATGTGCTGACCAATGTGCTGAACAAGCACCTGACCAAGTTAGTGGTCACAGCAACGATGACATGGTCACAGCAACGATGACATGGTCACGGCAGCGATGACATGGTTATGGTCACGGCAGCGATGACTAGGTCACGGCAGCGATGACTAGGTCACGGCAGCGATGACTGGTCACGGCAGCGATGACATGGTCACGGCAGCGATGACATGGTCACGGCAGCGATGACAGTGGTGACGGCAGCGATGAAATGGTCACGGCAGCGATTACATGGTTACGGCAGCGATGTCATAAACACGGCAGCGATGACTGGTCACGGCAGCGATGTCATGGTCACGGCAGCGATGTCATGGTCACGGCAGCGATGACATGGACACGGCAGCGATGACATGGTTACGGCAGCGATGACATAAGTGGTGATTATTATCCACTCTACATCGCTCCCTAACACACTCCACATCGCTCCCTAACCCACTCTACATCACTCCCTAACCCACTCTACATGACTCCTTAACCCACTCTACATCGCTCCATAACCCACTCTACATCGCCCCTTTACCCACCCTACATCGCTCCTTAACCCACCCTACATCGCTCCCTAATCCACTCTACATCGCCCCTTTACCCACTCTACATCGCTCCCTAACCCACTCTACATCGCTCCCTAACCCACTCTACATCGCTCCTTTATCCACTCCACATCGCTCCCTAACCCACTCTACATCGCTCCCTAACCCACTCTACATCGCCCTTTTACCCACTTTACATCGCCCCCTTATCCACTCTACATCGCGTCCTTTACCCACTCTACATCGCCCCTTAACCCACTCTACATCGCTCCTTAACCACTCCACATCGCTCCCTAACCCACTCTACATCGCCCTTTTATCCACTCTACATCGCTCCCTAACCCACTCTACATCGCTCCCTAATCCACTCTACATCGCCCCTTTACCCACTCCACATCGCCCCTTATCCACTCTACATCGCCCCTTTACCCACTCTACATCGCTCCCTAACCCACTCTACATCGCCCCTTTATCCACTCTACATCGCTCCCTAACCCACTCCACATCGCCCCTTTATCCACTCCACATCGCCCCTTATCCACTCTACATCGCTCCTTTACCCACTCTACATCGCTCCCTTATCCACTCCACATCGCCCCTTTACCCACTCTACATCGCTCCCTAATCCACTCCACATCGCCCCTTTATCCACTCTACATCGCTCCCTAACCCACTCTACGTCGCTCCTTAACCCACTCTCCATCGCTCCCTAATCCACTCCACATCGCCCCTTTACGCACTCCACATCGCTCCCTAATACAC
>NW_012236973.1:0-18625 GCF_000981445.1 Babesia bigemina
GGGGCGATGTAGAGTGGGTTAGGGAGCGATGTAGAGTGGATAAAGGGGCGATGTAGAGTGGGTTAAGGGGCGATGTAGAGTGGGTTAGGGAGCGATGTAGAGAGGATAAGGGGCGATGTAGAGTGGATTAGGGAGCGATGTAGAGTGGATAAGGGAGCGATGTAGAGTGGGTTAAGGAGCGATGTAGTGTGGGTTAAGGAGCGATGTAGAATGGGTTAAAGGGCGATGTAGAGTGGATAAAGGAGCGATGTGGAGTGGGTAAAGGGGCGATGTAGAGTGGATAAAGGGGCGGTCTAGAGTGGGTTAAGGGGCGATGTAGAGTGGGTTAGGAGCGATGTAGAGTGGATTAAGGGGCGATGTAGAGTGGATAAGGGAGCGATGTGGAGTGGGTAAGGGGCGATGTAGAGTGGGTTAAGGGGCGATGTAGAGTGGGTTAGGGAGCGATGTAGAGTGGGTTAGAGAGCGATGTAGAGTGGATAAAGGAGCGATGTGGAGTGGGTTAGGGAGCGATGTAGAGTGGATAAAGCAGCGATGAAGAGTGGATAAGGGGCGATGTAGAGTGGGTAAGGGAGCGATGTAGAGTGGGTTAAGGGGCGATGTAGAGTGGATAAAGGAGCGATGTGGAGTGGGTTAAGGGGCGATGTAGAGTGGGTTAAGGAGCGATGTGGAGTGGATAAAGGGGCGATGTAGAGTGGGTGATAAATACCACTTAGCTCACCATGTCATCGCTGCCGTTACCATGTCATCGCTGCCGTGACCTAGTCATCGCTGCCGTAACCAGTCATCGCTGCCGTGACCATGTCATCGCTGCCGTGTCCATGTCATCGCTGACGCTCCCACTCCCCTCAACCTGCGAACATATCAGTCACCTATCAACGCACTCACCAACTGCAACACTACCACTGCCGCTCCCAGTCCCCTCAACCTACTAACATATCAATCACCTAGCAACGCACTCACCAACTGCAACACGTACACTGCCGCTCCCAGTCCCCTCAACCTGCGAACATATCAATCACCTAGCAACGCACTCACCAACTGCAACACGTGCCACTGCCGCGCCCAGTCCCGTCAGCCTGCGAACATATCAATCACTCAAGCAACACTCACCAACCGCAACACTACCACTGCCGCTCCCAGTCCCCTCAGCCTGCAAACTTATCAATCACTCGAGCAGCACTCACCAACTGCAACACTACCACTGCCGCTCCCAGTCCCCTCAACCTGCAAGCATATCAGTCACTCAAGCAACGCACTCACCAACTGCAACACGTGCCACTGCCGCGCCCACTCCCCTCAACCTGCGAGCATATCAATAACTCAAGCAACGCACTCACCAACTGCAACACGTACCTCACCCCTGTGTCCCCCCAGCCCGGGCCACCGACACCCACGCTGACCAGGATACCACAGCTGCGCCTAACACGACGCATGTGATCAGCAGCAACTGTCACTCTATATTATTCACTATTCGCAACGCCATCAAAATCGCAACGAGCCCCGTGCGCTCAACTCCCACGGTGCAGCAGCACCGTGCTACCAGCCGCGGTATCGGCGCCATGCTGGCGGAGCGTGTCCCCTACGTGCCTAAATGTAATATTAACAATCGCTACCTTGCCGCCTATAAATGCTACCTAACCAGACCAACGCGGATTACGCCACGTGCCAGTGACTCGCAACACACGACTTAGGTCACCCGCCGCGGCCCTCACGACCGCCTACGTTAGCGACCAATCACCCAGCCACACGTGACACTCACTCAATGGGCAACGCGGACACCTCTCACAGTCAACGCACAACTCAACGCACCTACCAAATTACGGTTCATCTGCTAGCTTAGCACTTTGCCTGGTTGCTTGCTTAGCACTTTGCCTGAGTGCCAGCTTACCACTTTGCCTGGGTGCCAGCTTAGCACTTTGCCTGACTGCTAGGTCAACACTTTGCCTGGTTGCTAGGTCAGCACTTTGCCTGGTTGCTAGCTCAGCACTTTGCCTGTTTGCTAGGTTAGCATGTTGTCTAGGTGCTAGCTTAGCACTTAACCTGGGTGCCAGCTTACCACTTAGCCTGGGTGCTAGGTTACCACGTTGCCTGTGTGCTAGCTTACCACTTAGCCTGGGTGCTAGGTTTACACTTAGCCTGGGTGCCAGTTTAGCACTTTGCCTGGGTGCCAGCTTATCACTTTGCCTGGGTGCTAGGTTAGCACGTTGCCTGGTTGCCAGCTTAGCACTTCGCCTGGTTGCTAGCTTAGCACGTTGCCTGGGTGCTAGCTTAGCACTTAGCTTGTGTGCTAGCTTAGCACTTAGCCTGGTGCCAGCTTACCACTTAGCCTGGTTGCGAGTTTAACAGCTTGCCTGGGTGCTAGCTTAGCACTTTGCATTGTCGTGTAGTCATCACCTAATCCAGGTGCTGTCTAGTTCACAGGTTGCCGCTAGAGTAATTCGAGACATTAGACTACGTTTGTTATTTAGGTGAGTAGGTGATTCGCTAAGTGAGTAGTTACGTGAATTACAAATGTGACGATGATCACGGTTGAAGGTACGATATCTTGGCAAGCCTTCCGACTTGCGCAGCAGCCAACAATGACTGCGCCGTTATCCTGTGCGATGATGGTGATCTCAGGTGTGAGCGGATGTGGAGCACATCCAGTCTGCCAACCATGACGCAGATGAGGTAGAAGAGGGATAGTGACCAGAGCGCGAGAACCAAGTAGGTGAACGGTTCTCTGATAGTCCAAATGAATATGTCACATTCTTTGAACAGCTTAACAAAATATTCCGATTTCAACACCTTGTCCAGCTGAGAGCAGAAATCAGAACACTTCTTAGCCGATGCCTCGTTATTTAATGTCGCCGCGTTACCAAAACAGAAACCGAACTGGTACAGTGTTGCGGATACACCCTTGCACTGAACCATCGATGGACAATTGCAATGAGGCTTGTCAGGTTGATTCTCAACTTTCTCGACGAGGCCATGCTGTCCACGCTTACATTTCTCAGCACGCAGACACGTATGGCATCCCCAGTCTTGGCAGAAAATGTTCTTGAATGCGTTACACAAATTATTCAGTTGATTCCAGAAATCCCACGGCAGGTAGACAGCCCATGTAAGGTACGTGGCAAAGTTCTTATGAACAAGGTATTGATACGTGTCCGAACACAGTGTGGATAGGTATGGAGCGCAGCGCATATCCCTGTCGGTGCAACTTCTAGTCATGCATAGGCTAGATACATCGGCATAGACTTCGAGATGATTTTGATCTTGGTGCTCATGCTGACTGCTGCCATAAGCGTCACGAAGTACATTGGTAAGCTTACCCGTGTCAGTGCAGAGCTTAATGGAGAGCGTCTGAATAGATGCTTCAATCTTAGTTTGTGATACTGGTTTTATACCTGCATCAGTAATATAAGATGCAACTTTGACCCACTTATTAACCAAGCTTAACCCGAAACTGAAATGCTCCGGCAGCGTTTTCGGCGGAGTTGGTGACAAGCCAAACAATGATGAAACCACGCCACTACCTAAGAATTCGCGAATTATCTCACATAGCTGACGGCCTGTTTTGGTCGACCCGGAGAACGCCCTGAAACCCAGCGGTGTGACGCACGGCATTCCCAGCCTGGATGTGGAGGGGCAGGTGGAGCATTTAGATTTGCATCCAACAGACTCCAATCTATGTGGCAGGTAGCCGAGTAGAGAGTCACTTAGGTAGTTCATCAATGGCGATGTTGGTTGACAATTTGGTTTGCAATTTGGTTGACAGTTTGGTAGGCACGTTACATCGTCCGTTGGCTTGATGTTGCAGTGCGATTTGGTCGTAGGTACGTCCCTGCCGTAGTGGCAGTCGGCCCATCCGTAGTTCTTGTCTGCGACACTGCATCGTTCAAACAAATACCTGAGCGGCTGCAAAATTCTACGGAGGAAGTCAAGCAACATCTGCAAACAATCTTCGCCGGAGCTCGGGTAGTACAGATTCAGCGTGTTATTCGAATAGTCGCAAGCGTAGAATGTCGCCGCGTCGCCGTGGCCAACAACGGTGGTAAGCAAATCGTACGATTTCGAACAAAGGTATTGCAACACCGTCCGTATGCTCTTATACGTGATGGTCTGCGGGTGCGCCTCTAGGTATGACTGCTCGATGTCGAATACGCTGATCTCTCCGTCGCCAGCAAGCGGCGTATCCGGATTATCAAGCACGTTGGTGAACCCGTCTGATAGCAGCGCCTGGTACGCGGAAGTGTAAGTGAGCCCTGAGAGCCACGCCAGCATCTCGAAAACGGTACATGGCGTTCTAGGTTTGGGGAGTATAGCGATGTGACATATGGCGTTGTACTGGTCGACGTGATGCAGAATGCATTTGAGAATATCGAAAAGATTAAAAAGGACGTTAGACTTGCGTTTATTCGATTCGCACTCCTTAAGATGCTCGTTGTCTTTCGCACCTTCGACCCTAAAGCTAAGTCTGTTCGCGACGTATTCACCGTTTATGACGCTCTTGTTCTGCAGCTCCCAGTGCTGTTTGTTTTCTGCGGACACCTTAAAGCCGTGCCGTAGGAACAACCTGCCGAGATCAGAGGACGAGTGAATTTGGTGTCCCTTCAGACTATTGCAATTTATCCTCAAGTCATGCACAGCATCGTAGACTGTGGAAAATGCAGTCAAGAATATCTTAGCGCAGTATGTAGTCTCCGGGTTATTCTCCCGCTCCCAGTTGACATTGCGGGCGCCGTCGTAGACGGAGACGTATGCCTTTCCAAGCTCACTTACCAGACCCCTGAAGCCATGGGCAATGGTTTCTAGCAGGGGAGTATTCGGCTCAGAAAATGACTCAGGGTGTAGGCCGTCGATCGCATCGGTCAGTCCGTCCAGCAGTCTGGGTACGTGATAATCGTACCTGTTGCCGGCTCTGATTTGGTTAACTAATTTCTCGAGTTCATTTTTTACGCAGTCAACAGCGTCCGCGTAGTTGTTTGTAGACCTCTGAGACGAAGGGTGTTTCTTGGCATGGTTGTCGTTGTTCTGTCTGCCGATCTCTGCTTTAAGGTAGAGGTGGAGTGGTGAGCAGAAATTTTGGAAGGCCTCGGACAAAGTGTCGAGTTTTAAGTCATCTTTCTTAGGAACGATGTTGGTGTTGAAGCCTTCGTAGAGTTTCTCCATGAAACCTTTGAAGCCAATATGCTTGTCATCTTCAATGGCGGCCGGCAGTTTGTCCAACTCCGACTGCAGCTTGGCGACGAATTGCTGTAGCAACAGCTTGACGACCGTCACATGGCTCTGGACGATGCGTGACGCGAGCTCCTTTTTGACGATGTTGACTTCGCAATTTACGTTTTGTTGAAGTCTTCGAATACACTCGGCCTCCAGTTTAGATGCTTCTGTGAGGAATGCGTTGGCCATGTCAATGGACGCAGCCAAATCTCCGTCTCTCAACGCTTTAAACTTGCCATGAAGCACTAGTAGGCTTTCTTTGTCTACCTTAACAGCCCTACCGATTTTTTGTTTCAGCCTGTTTAGTTTGCCTTTGGCACTTTCATCACCCGTTTCAGCCAAATCCTTGACTGTTTTGCACAGGAGGTTGAGGTTGTCAGTGACCTCTTGAGCTTTGCTGAATAGCTTATCTTTCACATCGCCGATCTTGTCCAAAGCCTCCTCCACTTTTGTCTTAATCTCACCGATCGCCGCGGGGAGGGAGCCTGCATTTTCCTTAACATCTTCTAACTTCTCGGATGCGAGTGATTGCAGTTTGGCAGCATCTTGGTCGACGAAACGATTATATTCGGTGAACGTGCCAGCAGCATCAAGATTGACTGAACTACCACCGTTTGGTATCAATTTCCCCTTAAGCAGATTCGTCACCTCCGTGATCGCGGAGTCGACGGCTTTAGCGGTGCCGTCTTCGCCAGGGCTGAGCGGACTTCCATTGCCGATAGCTTTTTCAAGTTTACCAACGAAATTTTTAGCCTTATTGTACGCACTGTCTACGTATGAAAAATTGCAGCTTTTTACGAGGTCTTCAATTTCTTTAGAAGCACCTGCGGCACGACCAAGTAACTGGTTAACTATGGAATTGACTGCATCATCTAAGTATATTCTGCTTGTGGAATGCCCCGTTCTGAGAACATGCGCATTTCCCAATTTGGTTTCAACATCAGAAGCTTTAATGTCACCTGACTTGATCTTGTCGGCGAACTCAAATACGAACGAATCTAGAGTTGTTTTAATAGTGTTCAAATCCTCCGCGACGTTACCAGTTGTTTGTATACGCTTCGATCCTGCAGATGTCAGCGTGTTGAGCTTATCTTTAATATGCTGTTTGACGTTGTCAGTGATGGCATTAATGCCACGATTAACAAACTGATCACCGTTATACTGAAGATAATCTTCAATGTATTTTTTCACGGGATTCTTCTCAACGATATCTGTCAACCATGCGTACAAGATTCTCTCCTTAAAATTTTCACCAGCGTAGTTCCCATTTACAATTTCTCCCACTTTCATTGCAACAACGGCAAGACCTTCTTTAAATCGCCCTTCCGTATTGCCTCGGATACCTGCAGCGTGCACTTTGATATGCTTCACGACGCTTTCTATCAACTTATCCATATCCTTCACTGCACTACCCGGTCTTTCTGTCACTGTTTCGTACAACTTCCCAATCTTATTTTTAATTTCAGTCACCTGCCCTTCCACCGCTTGCTTCACCTTATACAAATCCCCTTTAAGCGCCTCGTTCATGGATTTCACCTGCGCAAGGGCCTTGGTAACTTCTTCTTGGGCTTTTGTTTTAGCGTCATTTCCGGCTTCATATAATGAAAATCCTAGTTCCCTGATCTGCGCAGCCGCGGCCTTTATAGCCTTTTTGTTGACTTCATTATTTACGTTATCAACCTGATCCAATATATCATTGACTTTCCTTATCGCTTCTTCTACAAAACCCTCCGCCTCATTACTCCACGTATCTAGCTGCGACAGATAAGTCGCCATATTTATATGTACATTGTTTAACTTAACCAGAATATCTGATACTCTTTTCTTAAGATTTTTAACAACAGCACTAACATCGTCTCCAATTTTCTGTTTCAGTACTTTTTTCAAATTTTCGGATGCGTTGCCAACTAGTTTTATCACCGCGTCGTAGTTCTCGCGTTCCTTTTTGGACATCGCCTCAACACGTGCAGTCTCCTGCTTAATACGCTCATGCGTAGTTTTTACACTGTCACGCAATTTATAATTAAGATCATTAATATGCTTAGTTAACTTGGTAAGTTTGGTGTCAAATAACTTTGCGCTAGTTATACACTTCTCAGTCAACGCATTAGTCGGCAAGACAATCTTGCCAATTTCCTCATCTGACATAATTTTCAAATCTACTTCATCTGGAATCCTACCGATTTCCGTCGGGTATTCGTTCTTCACTCTACCTAAAAGTTCATTAATTGGTCCACTTACCTTAGAATTCGACTCCACAACTTTCTCATTGTACTGCCTGACTCTGCTGACGACACGGTCTACGACGCTCTTGAAGCCTTCAACACCTGAACATAATTTGGCATTTATTTCACGATTTAAACGGTCTAAAAACATTGTCTTACCTGCTTCGTAAGGCTGTTTCTCGCTGACATCCTTAAGAACTTGATACAAAAATCCCATCACCCCGTCACACAGCCTGTCCAGGTCCGAGTACACAATGCCAGTGCCATCGTAGCCTTTTGACTCAGAGTTGAAGCCGAGGAATGTTTCGAGGCCGTCACAAAGATTTGTTAAAAGCTTTTCACAATTATCATTTTCAGTCAATCCTTCAAGACTCTTTTTAAGATTTTTAACCTGAGACAACTTGGAGTCAATGTCCTTCAAGGCAGGATTCTCAGGATATTTAGTGTGGTTTGCATTACAGGAATTTTTATAATGTTCAAGCTGGGATTTCGTAGCATTTAGAGACGCTGTTTTTTGCCCCTTATCACGATCTTCGGAGCCTTCAAGTTTTTTAAGCCTCTCTTCAACATCCTTAATTTGCCTATCCATAGCCTGGCAAGTGGACTCATTTCCCTTATACTTAACAGGGCATTCAAGTTTATCTTTTTCGGATTGGAGGGACTTGGTAGCGTTATTTATTGCATCCTCAATCAACTTTTTCAAAGCTTTAGCCAACTCACCAAGACCATCACCATCACCATTCCCATACCTAACCTGGATCAACCAGTCGATGGACTCAGTCAGAAGGGCAGTGAAGGGTGACAAAGCACAAGTTATTATTGTGGTCTAAAGAGGTCATAGCGGTAATATGGCGAGGTAATTCAAGGGATGTGGAGTGGATAAGGGAGCGATGTAAGGTGGATAAGGGACGATGTAGAGTGGGTTAGGGAGCGATGAAGAGTGGGTTAAGGGGCGATGTAGAGTGGGTTAAGGGGCGATGTAGAGTGGGTTAGGGAGCGATGTAGAGTGGGTTAGGGAGCGATGTGGAGTGGGTTAAGGGGCGATGTGGAGTGGGTAAAGGGGCGATGTAGAGTGGGTTAAGGGGCGATGTGGAGTGGGTTAAGGGGCGATGTGGAGTGGATAAGGGGCGATGTGGAGTGGATAAGGGGCGATGTAAAGTGGGTTAAGGGGCGATTAGAGGAGGTGAAGGAGCGATGTAGAGTGGGTTAAGCGGCGATGTAGAGTGGATTAGGGAGCGATGTAGAGTGGGTTAGGGAGCGATGTAGAGTGGGTAAAGGAGCGATGTAGAGTGGGTTAAGGAGCGATGTAGAGTGTGTAAGGGGCGATGAGGAGTGGATTAGGGAGCGATGTAGAGTGGGTTAGGGAGCGGTGTAGAGTGCATAGAGGAGCGATGTACAGTGGATAAAGGAGCGATGTGGAGTGGGTTAGGGAGCGATGTAGAGTGGATAAAGGGGCGATGTAGGGTGGATGAAGGGGCGATGTAGAGTGGATAAAGGGGCGATGTAGAGTGGGTAAAGGGGCGATGTAGAGTGGGTTAAGGGGCGATGAGGAGTGGATAAAGGAGCGATGTAGAGTGGATAAAGGAGCGATGTAGAGTGGGTTAGGGAGCGATGTAGAGTGGGTTAGGGAGCGATGCAGGGTGGATAAAGGAGCGATGCAGGGTGGATAAAGGAGCGATGTAGAGTGGATAAGGAGCGATGTAGAGTGGATAAAGGGGCGGTGTGGAGTGGGTTAGGGAGCGATGTAGAGTGGATAAGGGGCGATGTAAGGTGGAGTAAGGAGCGATGAAGAGTGGGTTAGGGAGCGATGTAGAGTGGGTTAAGGGGCGATGTAGAGTGGATAAGGGGCGATGTAGAGTGGGTAAAGGGGCGATGTAGAGTGGGTTAAGGGGCGATGAGGAGTGGATAAAGGAGCGATGTCGAGTGGTGAAATAGGCGATGTGGAGTGGCTAAAGGGGCGATGTAGAGTGGGTTAAGGAGCGATGTAGAGTGGGTTGAGGAGCGATGTGGAGTGGGTTAGGGAGCGATGTAGAGTGGGTAAAGGGGCGATGTAGAGTGGGTAGAGGAGCGATGTAGAGTGGATAAAGGGGCGATGAAGAGTGGGTAAGGAGCGATGTAGAGTGGGTAGAGGAGCGATGTAGAGTGGATAAGGGAGCGATGTAGAGTGGGTTAAGGGGCGATGTAGAGTGGATTAGGGAGCGATGTAGGGTGGATAAGGGAGCGATGTAGAGTGGGTTAAGGGGCGATGTAGAGTGGATTAGGGAGCGATGTAGGGTGGGTAATAATAACCACTTAGGTCATCAACTGTCATCGCTGCCGTAACCATCTACTGTCATCGCTGCCGTGACCATCAACTGTCATCGCTGCCTAACCATCAACTGTCATCGCTGCCGTAACCATCAACTGTCATCGCTGCCGTAACCATTGACTGTCATCGCTGCCGTAACCATTGACTGTCATCGCTGCGGTAACCATGTCATCGCTGCCGTGTCCATGTTATCGCTGCCGTGACCACTAACTTGGTCAGGTGCCAGCTTAGCACTTTGCCTGGGTGCTAGGTTAACACGTTGCCTGGTTGTTAGGTCAACACGTTGCATTGTTTTTCACTCATAACATAATTTACGTGCAATTTAGTTCACAGGTTACCCCTTGAGTAATTGGAGACATTAGACTACGTTTGTCGGTTAGGTGAGTAGGTGATATGCTAGGTGAGTGTAGTGATTAGAAACGTGAATACAATTACGGTTGTAGATACGATATCTTGGCAAGCCTTCCGACTTGCGCTGCAGCCAACAATGATTGCGCTGTAATCTTGTGCGACGACGGTATCCTCAGGTGCGATTTGATGTGGAGCACATCCAGTCTGCCGACCATTACGCAGATGAGGTAAAAGAGGGAAAGTGACCAGAGTGCGAGGACAACGTAGGAGAAGGGTTCTCTGATGGTCCAAATGAAGTTGTCACATTCCTTAAATAGGTCTTTGAAGTACTGAGAGTTAAGGACACTAAACAACTGCTGGCGCAGGTTGAAGCATTTCGTCTGGTTGGATATCAGACAATGTACATCTTGGAACGTGAAACCATATTGGTATAATGTAGGACCAACTCCCTTGCATCCAACAATCGATGGGCATTTGCATCCGTCGCCAGGGACATCTGGGTTGAGCATACCGTGCGCCCCTTTTTTGCAAGTGTCTCCTCTCAAGCAGCCAGTGCATCCCCAGTCTTGGCAGAATATCTGTACGAATGCGTTATACAAACTGTTTAGTTGCTGCCAAAACGTCCACGGCAAATAAACGGACCAGGACATGTACGCGTTGCAGTGTTTGTTGCCGAAGTACGGATATGTGTCCGAGTAAAGAGTGGACAAATAAGGCCCGCAGTGATTTGCACCGTTGCATCTGACACTAATTGATAGGCTTGATACATCAGCGTTTTTAGGTTCGGGATGACTGGTAGTCACATGAGTAGTCCGTGCTTCACCGTACGCATTGCGTAGCGCACCTGTGAGTGGAGACGCATCGGAATACAGATCGATAGATGCTGTTTGCATTGTCGATTCAATCTTCTGTTTCAGTCCATTACCGCCACTATGCGACCATCCTTTCACAAAGGACAACGCAAAGGCATAGTGTTCCGGCAAGCTGCTCGGCGGTCTGGGCGACAGGGAAAGCAGGCATGAAGCGACGCCTTTGTCGAAGAATTTGGTCAGCACGTTGCTTATGTCTTTACCCGTCCTTTTGCTTCCCGAGAAACCCTTGAAGCCGAGTGGCGTGATACATGGCATCCCGGGTGTCGATTTGGGGCACGTATTACATTCCGATTTGCAGTCAACGCTGGTCAGTTGGTGAGGCAAATGGCCGGGGAGGGTGTCACGGAGGTACGACATGAGCGGCGATCTGGGAAGGCAGTCGACATCAGTTTTCGAGTGATCCTTACACTGCCAACCGGCGGACTCGACGTCACTTCCATAGGCGCAATGATACCAACCGTACTCCGATGCCAGGTTGCTACAGCGGCTGTGCAAGAATCTGAACACGGGGAACAGTCGACGCATCAACTCGAACAACATGTTGAGACATGAAGAAGCCGATGAGGGGATGGCAAATCCAGCGGCGTTACTGTGGTAGTCAACGGCGTAGGTTGTGAACTCATCACCGTAGCCCACGATGGTTGTCAGGATCATTGGCGCTGTACCTATCACATGTACAAGGGCGTCGGATAGATCACTATGCATTACTTTCTGTGGGTAGGCTGCCAAGGATAGTTCAGTGAGGTCTTCGATTTCAATGAAATCGTCGTCAGCAACAGCAGCCCTCTTCTTCTCACGCTTATCGAACAACTCACCGAAACTGTCTGTTATCAAGTTGAAATATACGGGACTATGACGGAGACTCGTGAGCCAAATCAGAATTTCCGAGATGGAACACGGTCGCCGAGTCGACAAGGAAGCGGCGATGTGGCAGACATCGTAATAAAGGGTGAGGTACGCATACATATTTTCAAGTGCAAATTTGGTGTCCTTATCATTGCGGTAGACGTGATCATAATTTTCTCCGACTAACTTTCCATAAATTGATGACCCGGTGAAACCAGTTTTGTTCTGCAGCTCACCGTTCTGATCTGTCTCTTTGATGGCAACACGGTAACCGCACCTTCGCAAAAATGAACCAAGACTGCTACCGGAATACAGTTTACGCTTCGACCATTCTGAATTGCATTGATCTCTAAAATAGCTCAGGTCGTCATTTAGAATCGCCAGTAAAGTCAGGAACGTTTTGGCGCAGTCACGTCCTTCTTTAGTCAACACAGAATATTCGGTGTTAGGATTTTTCACCAACTCACCAAACTTCTGCCTGTCATACGCGGATATGTAAACTCTACTCAGCTCACCGATGAAGTTCGTTAAACCGCTGGAGACACAATCTATAACCGGCGTACTGGGTTGAGCGAAGCCGTCAGGCTTGAGGTCATGGAGCGCCTCCAACAGCCCATCGAGCAGGCCTGGTATCTGATGATCATACCTGTTTGCGTTAGTGATGTGCGACATCAACTCATTGAAGCGGTCATACATTGCTAAGAGCCTGCGTTGGTAGTCATGTATCTCTGTCCCAGCCGGGTGCTTCTTGCTGTTCTCTTCATCGTTCACCCTGACGGTCTCCTTGTTGACATATAGGTGGAGGTTAATGTACAATTTCTTGAATTCTTCAGACAGCGTTTTAAATTGATCTTTCTTCGACGCCAGTATCCTAGTGACAGCTGATCTAAATGCATCCAGTTTACTCAGTTCAACTTTGGGCGCTTCGAAAGCATACTTGTCCCTCGGCTTAACTTCCGGCTTCCCCTCGAACGCCTCCATGAATCCCTTGAAGCCAGTGTGCTTGTCCTTTTCGATCGCCTCGGGAAGCCCCTTGAGGTGCGCGGTGACCCTGTCGGCGAAGTTGTCAAGTTGGAGCGCCATGGTGGTGATGTACTGCTTCTCGAGCTCGGAGGTGAGTTGCCTTCTGACTTCTTTGACTTGACCGTCGACGTCGATTTTTAGGGATGCAGTCGTGTGATCGCGTATCTTAGCAGCATCGGTGAGGAACTGATTGGCTTCCTTGATGGCTTTACCCAAGTCATCTTCTTGCAGATTGGTAAGCTGATACTGAATTATTCTAATGCCGTTTTTAGCGTATTCAGACGTATTGAAGTACGTATCCTTCAATTGTTTCAGACTCCCCTGAGCGTTTTCACCGGAGGCTTTTACGGCGCGGCAGAGTTGTTGAAGGGCGGAGGTGATTTTGGCCAACTGTTCTTCAGCATATTTTTTTTCGCCGTCGATCATTCCCAATGCTTGTTCTACCTGGGTCTTAATGTCCGTCATTTTCTCCGGAAGCGCACCATTGAACCGTTCTGGGTCATCAAGCTTAAGGTTATCTTGATTAACCTGCTTATCATATTTTGTGAACTTACCTAAAGCAAGATCAGCTATTCGATCAACTTCACCTGAAGCTGCAAAATTATTCCCGCCGATTTCCGCTGTCAGTATTGCTTCAACATCATTTTCGAATTGCTGCTGTTTGAGTTTACCGTTTTGTAGACCATCGTAGGCGGTTTTGAAAGTGGTCATGAGTTTGGGTCCAAGATCATAATTTTGTTGGTTTGGAGAATGTGTATCTGTGTGCATCAAGCTGCCACTTATCGTCGATTGAAGCCGGTGAACCTCGCTTTTGATCTTTGCATTGAATTCGTTGACCAACCTCTGCAGGCCTCTCGCTTCATCACGATTGCTGAGTTCGCTATACTTCACTGCTTTGTCCCCTTCTTCATTATTATTTACACCCTGTTTGATTCTATTCAGTTTTCCATTTATGACACTCGCCACACTGTTTATTTCAGCCTGCAATTTTTCTTTAATCTGGTTCATAACAGCTACAACCACGTCGGCAGAGTGCTTAGAAACGGCTTGCGCTATGGTACCCAAGGCCTCAAGGATATTTTCGATATCGTCTTTTGATACTTTTTTATTATTCCGACTCAAAGCTATTTCGACCCTCTGAATCGCAGCAGAAGCAGCTGAGAACTTTGACTCCAGATTCATTCCATCGAATCTTACATTTATACCGCCAACTGTAAGTGTGTTGATGTTTACAACAGAACTAGATTTGGTGACAACAGCTTGGAGCTTTGTAATGGCCTCTTTGGTATGCTCAAAACTTGGTTCAATGTCATGTTTAAATGCACCATTGGCAAATTTTTTAAATGCCTTGTTTATACCCTCCATAGCTGTCTTCAATGGCGACATGATTTTCTCGTCTAGGGCGGTGAAATATTCACTCACTGAGTTAAACGCATCGCCTTTTTTTATAGCCTGTAGTAATTTGGTTTCAGCATTGATGTCAGCGACATTCAGATTCTGTAGCTTTGTAAGCTGGATTTCCACGTCGCTGATTGCTTCCTGAATTGCTCCTTTTGTCGCTTCAAATTTTTTAGAAAATTTATCTGAGTTGTCCTTGAGGGGAGTGAGGATCGGAGTAATCTGCTCCTCAATCGCCCATAACCCCTGCTTAACTTTCGCTTCCAAAGCATCATACGGCGCTTTAATATTCTTCTCCACATGATTCCATATTTCATTTTTAATTTGCGTTTTAACTTTATACAAATCCTCCTTCAGCTTATCATTCATCTCTTTAACTTGCTGAAGCGCTGCAGTCACTTTCTCGTTGACCTGCTTTTTAGCTTCCTCACCGGCGCCGTGTAGCATTGCTACCGCTGCTTTGATCTGCTCAATGGCTGAAGTAATTAACATAGGTTTCTTTTCCGAATCGCCTTCATTAACTTCCTTTAATATCTCTTCCACTTTGCCAAACGCCGATGTAATCAAAGGCTCTGCTTGACCAATCCACGTCGTCAACTCTCCTATATACTCAATAAGCTTTTTCTTTATATCCTCCAGCTGCCTCTTAATTTCCAACACCTTCTTGCTTAACTCTTCAACCAGCCTAGCCACCTTTTTCTTGATATTATCGTTCACGCAAGTTCCCAGATCTGTCAACAGACGATCTATCTTCTCTCTCATCACCTTTCGATCTTCCTGTTGCTTGCTCGACAGAGCCGTGAACTGCTCCGTCTCCAGCTTAACACAGGCACGCGCTTTATTAACGTTATCACGCACTATAGAGTTAAGATCATTAATCGCGTTTCTCACGTTTTCATCGTTTTCAGTGTCTAAAGATTTATTGAATTTGTTTGCGTTGTTAAGGCATGTCTCCACCAATTGGTCGGCAGAGTCCACGGATCCCTGCACAATTCTTCCAGCACCTGCAGCAGAATTATGTTTTAAATCTTCACTCACCGATTGTTTGAGTTTCTTCATTTGACTGTCCAAGTCTGTGATCTTGCTCTTGACAGAATCATTCTGTTTTCTAACACTCTCATTATACTCCCGCACCTTCCCCGCCACCGTTTCAATGACCTTAAAACCCTCACGCCCGGTGGATAAATTATTTTTAAGCTCAGTAACAATCTCTATTAGTATTGTTTTACCCACACTGTAAGGCTGTTTCTCGCTGACATCCTCAAGCACACCACTCAAAAATCCCATCACTGCGTCACACAGCCTATCCAGGTCAGAGTACACAATCCCACTGCCGTCGTAGCCTTTGGAGTCAGAGTTGAAGCCGAGGAATTTTTCGAGGCCGGAACATAAATTATCTAAGAGCTTTTTAGGATCATTTTGTTTAGTATTAAGATTCTCATAAAATCCACAAAGCTTCTCCACCTTCCTCAAAGCCTCCAACTTGGAGTGCAATTTGGCTAGCTCAGCAGAGGGAGAGGGGGAAGGAAGAGAGTTATTTTCAGTAGGCTTAAGATTCTTAATTGCCTCTTCAGTAAGCGTAATTTCAGTGGTAACTTTATCTTTAAGCTCACTAATTTTTAGGTTGTCATCAGCCTTGCCAGCAGGCTTGACAGACTCAGAAAGGATAGTAACATGAGAAGAGTAAAGCTTTTTAAGCTCTTCATTACTGTTAATTTGGGCGATAATAGCATATATAACGGCTTTCTTAACACTCTCACTTTCACCAACAAATCCTCCAAGCTGTCCAGCAAGCTGACCAAGGCTAATGAGCTTGGACTCAATGTCCTCCAAGGCATTCTTAGTAGCATCGTCAGTAAGAGAATGGTCAGTATCAACAAATTTTTATAATGGTTAATAGAGGTCATAGCGGTATTATGGCGAGGTAATTCGAGGGATGTAGAGTGGTTTAGGGAGCGATGAAGGGTGGGTTAGGGAGCGATGTAGAGTGGGTAAAGGGGCGACGTAGAGTGAGTTAGGGAGCGATGTGGAGTGGGTAAAGGGGCAATGTAGAGTGGATTAGGGGCGATGTAGAGTGGGTAAAGGGGCGATGTAGAGTGGGTTAAGGGGCGATGTAGAGTGGGTTAGGGAGCGATGTAGAGTGGGTTAAGGGGCGATGTAGAGTGGGTTAGGGAGCGATGTAGAGTGGGTAAAGGGGCGATGTAGAGTGGTTAAGGAGCGATGTAGGGTGGGTTAAGGGGCGATGTGGAGTAGGTAAAGGGGCGATGTAGAGTGGGTTAAGGGGCGATGTGGAGTGGGTTAAGGGGCGATGAAGAGTGGGTTAGGGAGCGATGTAAGGTGGTTAAAGGAGCGATGTAGAGTGGGTTAAGGGGCGATGTGGAGTGGGTTAAGGGACGATGTAGAGTGGGTTAGGGAGCGATGTGGAGTGGGTTAGGGAGCGGTGTGGAGTGGGTTAAGGGGCGATGTAGAGTGGATAAAGGGGCGATGTAGAGTGGGTTAGGGAGCGATGTAGAGTGGATTAGGGAGCGATGTATAGTGGGTTAGGGAGCGATGTATAGTGGATAAAGGGGCGATGTAGAGTGGACAAAGGGGCGATGTAGAGTGGACAAAGGGGCGATGTGGAGTGGGTAAAGGGGCGCTGTAGAGTGGATTGAGGAGCGATGTAGAGTGGAGTAAGGGGCGATGTAGAGTGGATAAAGGGGCGATGTGGAGTGGGTAAAGGGGCGCTGTAGAGTGGATTGAGGAGCGATGTAGAGTGGAGTAAGGGGCGATGGAGAGTGGATAAAGGGGCGATGTGGAGTGGATGATAAATACTACTTGGGTCACCACTGTCATCGCTGCTGTGACTATGACATCGCTGCTGTGTCCATGTCATCGCTGCCGTAACCATGTCATCGCTGCCGTGACTATGACATCGCTGCCGTGACTATGACATCGCTGCTGTGTCCATGTCATCGCTGCCGTAACCATGTCATCGCTGCCGTGACCATGACATCGCTGCCGTAACCACTAACTTGGTCAGGTGCTTGTTCAGCACATTGGTTAGCACACAGGTCAGGACATTGGTCATGGCATTGGTCACCACCTTGGTCATGGCATTGGTCAGCACATTGGTCAACACGTTGGTCAACACGTTGGTCAGCACTTTGGTCACCACTCTGGTAAGGTGCTAGGTTACGTTGGTCACCACTTTGGTCATGGCATTGGTCACCACTTTGGTCACCACTTTGGGCAGCACGTTGGTCAGCACCTTGGTCACCACTTTGGTCATCACTTTGGTCAGCACCTTGGTCACCACTTTGGTCAGCACCTTGGTCAGCACCTTGGTCAGCACCTTGGTCATGTGCTTGGTCAGCACTTTGGTCAGCACATTGGTCAGCACATTGGTCAACACGTTGGTCAGCACATTGGTCAGCACCTTGGTCACCACGTTGGTCGTGGCATTGGTCAACACTTTAGTTAGCAATTACACAATCACATACAACGATTAATGAGTGATACAGCAGATTAAAACACAATTCATATGTTAGGTGAGTAGGTGATGCTAGGTGAGTGTAGACAGTAAACACGTGAGTACGACTAAGGTTGCAGATAAAACACCCTGCCCAGTTTGTTAACACGTCCAGCAGCAAGTAGTGATTGAGCAGCGATACGATGCGATGATGGACTATGTAGATGCGATTTGATGTGGAGCAGGTCTAGGCGGATGACCATGATGTGGAGGAGGTACAACAGAGAGAGGAGCCAGAGGGCTAGGACAAGGTAGGAGAAGGGTTCACGGATTTTCCATATGAATTCTGGAATTGTTTCATAGACTAACTTGGCAAGCACATCATTCTCGTCTTTCACGTCACTGACTACACGTTTCAGTGCGTTGCATAAATCTGCACATGTGCGCTTTCCTTGTACGTCGTTCGCACCGCTTAGGTTGTACGCACTCTGAAATACGAATCCATACCTCGCCAATGTGGGACGAGTGAACGGGCAATCGGCTATGGATTTACATTCGTCTTTATGAGTGACAGGTTGTTTACCTTTCTGCAATGTAGGACATGTTTTGGGACATACCTTACCGTTGCATTTGGAACCGGGCGACGTACAGTTTTTGCAACATTCATCGTACAATGCTTTGAGTAGCTGATAGAACGTCTCGGTGATATACACTATCCACGAAAGATATTTGTCGGCGTTCTTCTCGGAGAACACCACCCATGTGTTCTGGCCAATAGGCTGCATATAACGACCGCAGGTGGTTGTTGTATGTGACTCATCATCGCAGTTTGTCAGACTGAACAAATCACCTTTGAGATGATTACCTTTCGAGTGATTACTGCTTTTGAATATTGACGTCACGATTAACTCCGCTTGCTCATCCCCAAATCTAGCTGCTTTTACTG